>NC_048893.1:193028605-193156032 GCF_011077185.1 Oxyura jamaicensis | reverse complement strand
CCTTTCCTTTCCTTTCCTTTCCTTTCCTTTCCTTTCCTTTCCTTTCCCATTACTTCTGAATTAAAGAAACAAGGAATTACAAGAAAAAAATGACAGGCTCAGAGTTATTCACCAAAGCCCACTCAGTGACTGCTGTGTGTCTCACCAAGAGCTGCTTCCCCAGCACTTTCCAGGGGAGCAGCTGGGTGAATTTGTATCCATCCAGTGACCCGTCCTTTGCCTTTTGTTCCAGACCCTCTGTCAGCCCCTGGTGTGCAACTACCCTGCTTCTGCTGGCATCCTCCTTTCCACAGCCCAAGATTCAGCTTCTCCAGCAGCTCCCAGGGCTGAGCTCAGAGCAGTACCACACTTACACAGAAAAACCAATCTCTGAGCCACTTCTTTTCTGCTGCATCTCGTGCACGCACAGACACCCCTTTCTGCAAAGCGCTGGGCTTTCCACAGATGTCTCGACCCCAGGTACCATGTCCTGGCCTCAGACATGGAAACCAAACAGCAGCAGGGCCGTGGCAGGCTGCCTGCAGAGTAAGAGCTCTTTCAGCTATACTGAAAAAAAAAAGCAAAAGTGTTTTCTTATTTTTAGGAATAACTCCCACTCGTGACTGGAATGCAGAGGGCTGCTTCCCGTGCCAGGGTACGCCGCGAGAGCCCCAGGCAGCTCCCAAGGTTACGCCGATTTGCAACAGCTGAGGATCTCATTTACGTATTGGGGCTGGAAATAACACAGACCGGGCAGAAATGCAGCCAGCCTGATTCTGCCTTGCCTCATGGCTTGGTCGGTATCTCTCTGAGCACCTCAGACTCGTTCAACCTTTTCCCATATGGGCACGTAACAGCACTGAAGTGCATCTCCTCTGAGTTTAGGTCTCTGACTTCCATCAGAATCCCTCCAAAGTGCCTTTTGGAGCCCTCCCTTTGCTACAGAGAAGGACCGGGCTGTGTAATTAGGCTCTAGGTGCCTAATTTAGACAACCAAGCTAGGAGCCCAAATTAGATGATAGGAACATTCCCTTACACTCCTAATTTTAGATGCCTGTAGTCACACCTAAGTAAGATGCCTGGCAGAGCGGGTGTGAACAATCAAGCACTAGTGAACTGCTTTTTAAGGATGCTGTACAGAATGACCCAAAAGCCTTTCAAGATAATCGTGCAGAAGGCATTGTTACAGGTTGAATTTCACCTACTGCCCTGCCAGAGAGGGCTTTATGGTTTATAGCAAAATCACATTCATACATATATTTGAGCCCCTCAGTTAGCCAAAATTAGAGGAAATAGCATTTGAAAAAAAAAAAAAAAAAAAACAAAAACTGAAAATTGCAAGATCCCAAGACCTGTTTTTCTATATCCAATATCTAGAGATACAGCTGGGTGAGGAGTACAAAATATTTCCATTAAGTAATTTTGTGGGGTGTTTATAAGAAGTTGGCTCAGCCGCATGAGGCCATCTCCCGTGTTTTTCTCCTCTGACCATCTGAGCTCTCAGGACAAATAGTTCAGGGCCAACCATGTTTTCAAGGCACATGCACGAGGAATCACGGACACCAGCGCTGGCAATTTCACAAGCCCAGGCTATCTGCCAGAAATACTTGTGCCTTCATCCAACCAGGGAGAAGAAGCAAATGCTGTGTCAGTCCTCCAAACAACGGAGCTCGAAGAGGAAACGTGGACCTATCACCCCAGATGCTGCGATGTTGGAAAAGATCGTGACAGTGGGGAGCGCATGCCTTGTTTCTGCAGCTCTGTGGGCAGGAGTCACCCACTGAAGTGGCGAGGTTGGGGGACACCTCTGCTGCAGCAGGCACCCAACGTGCAGAGGGAGACGTTCTTCAGCACAGTCAACTGCTGGGACAGCCAGGCAGGCCATGATTTCTAAAAGGCCAGGGATTTCTGACTCACTGAAAGGGAGGTGGATCCTAGCGCTATCTTCAGAACTTGTTAATCCTCTGCTCCTCAGCACCACGTGGGGCTGCCCCAAACAACTGCCAACAAGTTGCACCGAACCCTTCACTGGCCCTGAAATGGGTCTGAGATAACTATTCCTGCTGTGAAACCAGCTGTGCTTGCCCAGGAAGGATTTTGCTCCTGTTGCATCCAGGAGCTAGCTGCTCCAGCTCTTCAGGGTAGTGTGGGTGTCTTCACAGGGTACAGCATGGCACACAGAATGCCATTTCCTAAATGGCATGGTAGAGCAGGAAATTAGGCATTGCTCTCCTAAGCCCCCATCCATCATCCTATCATCCACCACCCTTAGTCCCGGATCTCCTTCCAGTCACCTGCAGGTCAGCCAAGGAGCTGGGCTCGCCTGGACAGCAAGAGGGCAAATGCAAGGGAGGTTTCAAAAAATGTTCTCTCTCTCTCTCTCTCTTTTTTTTTTTTTTGACTCCTGCAACATTTCTGCATTTTCCAGCAGATGCAAACATATAGTATTTAAGAACTTTGTACCTAAAAATAATAAAAACAGATACCGTGCACAATCTCCTAGCTAAAAATGGGTGATCTGCTATCTCGAAGGAGTCAGTCCCACTTTTGATGAGAAACCAAAGTTTTACAGATAGATAGCTATTTATGTAGTTCTTCATAGAAACCTTTTATAGCTTTTGCCTTCTGAGCACCGACAAGCAAGCTGCTCACTCCTGAGATCCTTGTGAACTGATTTCCAGCCATGGGTGATTTATTTGCCGCCTCGCCGTAATCCCCAGGAAGGAGGAGGCTACTTGCAGGAGAGCCGCACAGCCTTACAGCCACTAGCAGGCACTCTTATAACAACGTTTCCACCCAGACCCGTTAAAATTGGGCAAACTGGGAGCTGCGTCTTGCACGGAGCGGGGATCAGCTCCAGCCCTTGCACAACCACATAGCAACAGGCCCAGAACAGAGCCTCATTACCAGCCTTGTCCGACAAGCAAGCCTTTAACGAGAACAAAGGTTGACAGTGATTAATCATTAAGCAGTTCCTTGTTCCCTTCTGCACGTGTTGGAGGCAGCCTCCTGCAGAGGCAGTCTGGCATGTTTCCTGTCTGCCTCGTACCAGGGCCCGCGGCCGGACGCACAGAGCCGCCTTTTCCCAAAGCCAAGGCGAACCAAGCCTCTGCTCCTGAGCACGGCGAATTCCGAACGCGTGTGCATCCTGCAAAAATAATAAACCCTCGCCTGTACATCTGATCACTGCACATTCAGCCGAAGCGGGGTTTGTTCTCGTCAGAAGCTTTCCCAGAGTTGCCAAGGACGGATGGTTAGCATTTCGCCACGTGCACCGTGATGAGCTTTTAATGCGATCTCTGGGCGTAAGGTGTATCTGAAGATCTCCGTCTCATGAAGATTTTGTTTATTTGTAATGAAAATAGCACGCACGTGTTGAAAGTTCAACAGAGGAGGTTATTGTGAAACGTCTGCATCAGCACAGGAATGTTGGCTCCACTGAAGCCGATGGCGGAGCTCCAGCTGACTTCGCTGGGGCAACGATTTCCTCCTGGGTCCCCACCCGGCCACGGGAGCAGGGTGGCACTCTTAGCTTGGAGTGACCTCAGCTTACACCAGGACAAGATCCTGGTTTGTACAGACACCAGCAAAGAGCCTTCACTAACACACTTGGGCAAAGACTCTCCTCCATTGGGAGCACTGGTTTTCAATGCCTCATGTGCTCTAACCTACCACTGAAATCTGTGCCAATAGGATAAATGATGAAGACTATCAGTTTTTTACAAGATTAGACACCGATTTGCTCTACTTTAGCATTATCATCTGCAGTGGTTGTAATGTGCAATACGCATGCTGCAGCAAGCCAAGCCCTTCACTTTATCACCACACAATTGCAGGGAACCAAAATAGAGAGGTTTAAGGAGCTGCCACTCCTCCAGCCAGAGCAGGAGCTGGTGTGAGTGGACCTGGTTTGCCTTCGGGTCGAGGTACATGCATGCTTGCAGGCTTTCTGCCTCCACAAAGGAGTGGTAATTTCCAGTTGAGGCAGTGAAAACTTCCTAAACTGACTGAATTAAACACTCGTGATTATCTGTCTGTATCTTTAATGTGCGTATTTGTTATCTGTGGGTATGCATACCTTATTCATCTAAACATTCTTGTCTCTTTGCCATATGTTCATTATCATCCCCCAAAATTAGCTAGCCCAAGGATGATAGAGAGCATGGAAAATTTCAGCCCTCTTAGAAAAGCCATAAGCAATCAAAACCAGGGATTTGGAAGAGGAAGCACTGGGTGAAATTACTAGTAGGTGGCACACTCCTGCACACATGCTTACACATAAATGTCCAGTTAGCAGAGAAGTGCTAAAATGACACTGAAGACTTACATGTATCAGGCAAGAGAGCAATCTCGTGTCTCTTTTGGCACGCCATCCTCATGTTTCCCTCCCTGCAGCGAGTCTGACCATCCCACTAACCCAAGGGCAGATGGGCACCATGTGGGGGAGCGTGGTCCAGGGATCCCTGAGCTTGTGGAGAGCCAGGCTGCTGAATGTTACATGAACTAGCTAAGTGTGGAGTGTTACCAAAAGCCTGTCTTTGTGCTCAAAGGTAAGCTGCACTGGGGGACATTCAGCTGTGGGACGTTTAGCTCAGGAGGATGCTGTGTGCATGCAGCCATCTTCCAAGCACAAACCTGCCTCATGTTATCACTATAGGATCAGGTCAGGTCTCATGCTGTATTTGCAAAGCAGTTACTTCCTAAGAGATCTAATGGAAATGGGGTAAAACAGACTGTGCCTCTTCTTCTTGATCATAAACATTAATGCAAAGTCCAATAGAAAATTGCTGTAATTGTTTTATCCTCTTGATTTCCATGCTATTCTCTAGTTTAATTAACTTTTGCCACTGGCATTTGTCTAGGTTTTCTTTGCACCTTCCGTTTCTCTCCTCATATAAGACTCACCCTCTGCATTAATTCCAGTTTAAACACATTTGTGTCACTTCTAAATAACAACCACAAAAAGGGGGTGGTGAAACACTATGAAAATTTTCCTCAGACAATGAAACAAAGCAAAACAAACACCACAAAATGCCTGTTTTTCTGCAGGAGGGCAAGGGGGAGCAGGCAACCTGAACGAAATGTTTAATGAAGAAAGAAAAAAATAATTAAACAAAGAGCAACAACAACAGAAAAACCACATCACTGCAGCCAAACACTTGAATGCAAATGGGCACAACATGGGTGACATGACTGTCAGGGACACGTTCGAAGATCAAAGCCCTCCTGCTGAGAATACGCAGCAAGAACATGAGCATCTTTAAACCGGAGCCTCCTGGGATCTGCTCTCTAAGCTGAGGGCTCGGAGCTCTGATGGAAAACAATGCCAAACACTGAAAAGCAGCGCGGGAGGAACGGAGGAATGCCTCTGACCTGTGTCTCCATGCGCTGATTAAAGCCCCGGGTGGCAGCCCTGGGGCGGGCGGTGGGGCTGGGTCTCTTTGTTCCACGTTGATGACAACGGATGCTAACAGAAATCGGCATCGGGGGCTGGGGGACAAGTGGCACCGGGCACGGGGGGGCAGCAAATTGTTTCCAGCACCGGGTGCTCTGCGAGCGCACAACACAGGGCTCGAGGTGAGAGGTAGGGCTGCCCATCTACTCGGTGGTAAATGTGTCCCCAGCACGCAGCCCAAACTGCAGCCTTCCCTCATCCTGCCCAAGGGCCTTCTCCTTCCTTTATAATGGTATAACACAAAGTAATTTGAGGGGTGTTAGTCCATGGGAATGGACATAAAACTTAGGCTCCTGCCATCCCCTCTCGCTGTCTTGGTGAGCGTGACAAAATGATGCCAGTGGCCACAGCAGCCTGACAGATCTACGTATCTGTCTGTGCCAACAGAAGGATGTGAAAACATCAGCATCCTAAAGAGCACTCCCAGGATTTGCCTCATTTTACATCATGAACTCGAGATGGAGGAAGCAGCGTGGCTTCACCAGGTATGCTGTGGGCTCTCAGCACTTCAGGTCCGAGGGGCAGCAGAGCTAGGTGGAGCTCACCCACTTCTGACTTCAGCCTGGCCATCTGTGGGACCAGGATCCCCACCATGGGATACATTTGCTGCTCGCTGCCCCTCTGGTGGCGTTGCTGCCTGTGGCTGTTCTCCGGAGGTTTACCTTCAAACTGCTGCACGGTCGGTGCCTTTTTTACCCAGTTTCAGAAGAAGAAAAGGTCGGTCAAAGGTGGCAGAAGGCCACTGACCACTGTGTAATGGCACAGGCCCTGCAAAAGGAAGCAGGCATCTCACTCAGCTCAAAGAAGGGCCCAACACTGTGTGGATGTAGTGATCTGTTACTTCTATTTTTTATCTCCAACCTTCAGAAAGCTGAAATGGAGCCAGCTGCAGAGGTCAGCATAGCTCGGTCCACCAGGGACTAGTCCTGCCTTGGACAGCATGTCTGGGAGGAATAATCTGAGGAAGGCCTTCCTGAAATCAGATGAAGCTAAAAAGAATTGCACTTCTGGCATTTATTTAAGCTATTTACTGCCTAAACCTTGCAGCGTGGGAAAGAAAAACAGACTATCCGGGGCCTGCCATATTCCAGCTATCAGATAAAGCGTGACTCAGGAGAATGGGAAGGTTGCTGCCAACAAAAACCTTCGTGTGCTTCTTCTGCTCGTTTCGCATTATTCTTGTGCAAGACTTGTTTTGCGCCCACCATTTAAAAATAGAACTACTCACGTATAAAAGAGAACAGGTGGGCAGGGTATCACAAGCTGTGCTTTTATTCACAGGGGAATAAATTTCCCCTGCTTTTTATTAGCAAGGGGAAAGTGCAACCGCAATTGCCTGTGCCTACAAATCATTCTCCAATTATGTTGTGGTGTTTCCCACATTTTGGGAAACAGCAAAGGTCAGAACCAGATAAGCTCCAGGCTTTCATTAAGGGGAAAACTGCATTGTCTTCTGGCAAAGAGACCTCAGGGAGATGTGGGTTCTCCCCATCTTCTTACAGAGGTGGAAGTTGGTCCGCGGCTGGAAGATTGACCCCACCTCTCTTTTTCTCTCATTTTGTCTAACACTACTTCTTAATTAACCTACCAAGAGTGTTAGTGACCATATCCTGGCACCATCAGGTTCTCTTTTCTGCTCCTAAATGCGGCTGTGGCTAAATGCTTTGCTTTAGCTTTCCACGTTCCTGCTATTCCATCTGGCGAGGTCCTTTGCTCCTTGTTTCATGTGTCAGCAAAAATGCAAATGAAGGAAACTTCACTGCGAACTTCACTTTCCTGAAGGCTAGCCTGGCTTTGACTGATATTCAGCCTCCAATGCCAGCAGGGGTAATTCTTCACCACACTCCCCACTGTCATTGTATTTCCCACCATGGGCTTTCCACAGCATTTCTACTAAAATATATATAAGTAGTATTATCTTAAGAAGCAACTAAAATTAAAATCCCTTGTGAACATTACACTGCTCAGCTTTTCTCCAACAATTTGGAGATTTTGAATGCAGTCCAGGAAGAAGACAGCAAACAGACTTGAGAATAGGGATTTTAAGCAGCACCCTGATGGTCACAGCCACACAAGTTGCTAAACACGTAAACTAAGAAAAGACTGGTTATTGGCATCAGGCTTTTCAGGTGACAGAGTACATCCTGCTCACTGCCTGGTGGCAGAGCTGAGGAGGTAACTGTGCAATACGGAGCCTTTCATAGGCATCTGCAATGCCTGTGGAGATGTGTTGGACAAGATAGCTCAGGCAATATAAAGTAGAAAAAGAAACACACAAACTCAAAGTAGAAATACCCAACTCACCCTTAACTGCGCTTTCATAAAAAGGAGGCGAGAAAGCAAAAGGAAGACTACAAGGAGAAGACAGTTGAACTAAACAAACTCAGCGGGGTTGCACTACATTCTGTAAATACTCAGTTAGAAAGCACGGAAGTTAAAAAAAAAGTTGGCTTGGCTTGGTTTGGCTTGGCCAGAGGTCATCTGTTTGCCGTCCTGACAGCTGGACAACGATATAGGACAAGAGAAAAGCATTCATTTATTGAAAACTTGGATTATTTGGGATTTAAATATTCTAAGTCTGCATATTTGTTCTGCTGAAAAATGATCTTGACACCCGTTTTCCTGTCCTGAAAAGCAAAAGTTGGATTCAGTCTTGGGCAATAGCAAGCGTATTCCTTCTTTAGCTTCAAAATAAGGTTTAAATGTGATTTGCTTGGCTCACTGGTTTGTACTGTCTTGTACAGAAATAAATTTTATCCCAAGCGAATGGATCTTCCTGCAAGTGTGTGGGCCAAATAAAAGTTTCTGGTAAATATTTTGGATGCTACAGGCAGGAGAATCCTACTGGGCTGGAGACTTTGTGTTTTCAGAGGAGGTGCTTCTGACACAGAAGAATTTACCTGAATTGAAGGGCAAAAATATTGGGATCATGAGTTCACAATATTTGGAATATTGTGATAATGATTTGATGCTGGGTGGCAAGGAGTTGTGATGTGACATTTGTGAGGTGAAGCTGGTTTGATACTAAGAACCCCGACAAATTGTACTGATGTTACTAGGACTAAAGCATCTCTGCAGTGATGACCTTCTATATCTCTACCATCTCTACAGCACTGTGACCCTCTTGTTATTACAAATATAGAAGTGATATGATGGCAAATAATGTGAATTTTAACCAACGTGTTGAAGTATGTATGATTATTTAAATTGGATGGCTTGGGATATGTAGTGCTAGAAAGGGCAGACTTAAGAAATAGTTGCTTGGCATGCTAAAGAGCTCCTTCCAGGGTCATCTTGTTCTCCAGGCTAAAGAGGTGTGAAATTCAGGGAATAACCTCTTACTAGAAAGGTCTTGCTCTGTAAAAACACTTGCTTGATTTTAATAATAATGTTAACTGTGCCTCTTCATTCAGCCTGTGCTGTTCTGTAATATTGTTTTGTGTCACTAATCAGAGTTGAATCTAACAAAAATAAAATGTTTATTAAGCTTTATCTAATCTCAATCTAATCTGACAGCAGCAACCCACATCTGCTGCTCTGCTGTGCGCTCCAATTTGGACCACCTACTGTACATGGGTAATTAGGTGTCGCAACTGCTATAGCATCGACATTCAAGGGAGTGCTGAGTGATTCAGACAGCCATTTTAATGCCCGCAGCCACCAGTCCCTGCCTTCCTAGACGTGCAAAGGACAGCAGCTGCTGTACTGTCCCACGTAAGAGCCTGAAATGGATTCACTTCGTGCCGTTAGAAAGTTGGGCACCCAGTCCAGGCACCCAGGTTCTCCCTGGTGTTCGCAGAGGGAATGCAACTCCTTGACTCCAGAGTATGCCTGGTTGAGACTGGCTTCTGAAATGGGTGACATGAATCTGGAGGTGCTCCTGCTGAGTGGAGGGGCAAGGGGGCTAACTTGGACACAACAGTTGTGAGACAATTCTCCTCTGATGGTAAGAAATTGGAATAAGGCATTGCACGGACACCACGTCTGTAGTAACAGATTCAGGAGCCAAATGCAAATGCATTGGAAAGATCCCACTGGGCTTCGGACCAGGCTCTGCCACAAAGGCAAGTTCCTATCTGCTGTGACACGCTGGAGGGGAAGCAGGCCAAAGGATGCACAACAATGCTGTACTTCTCATCTCATAAAGACGGAAAGCAAATGAAATGCAGAGAAGAGGCGTGCTGTGCCACTACCCTTGAATGCATTATCTTCACTTGCAAAGCTTCTTTGTCATGCTCTTCCTTCATTCTACCATTGGCAGAAAAGGATGAGGTTGTGTAATGACATGGATTAGAAAGAGACTGGCTTTGCCTTTAAAAAAGAAAAAAAAAAAGCAACACTTTTTGACCATGCTCTTACGTGCATCAAAGTTAGCAATTGAGACCATGACCCAACAAAATGTTTAAATTTCTTAATGTTCTCAGCCTGGTATCAGTGGCATATGGCTACAATCCAAAGAGCTCCTCTTAATTACATTTCAAATATTCTTCTGCACGGTTCTGGGTATTTTCAGTGTGTCCACATAAAGACAGTTTCCGTATTTTCAGTATTGTTCTTTTGCCCACTTGTGAGGATGAACTGAAGTTTATTCTGTTTGGGATGGCCAGGTTGAAAACCAGCGAGCCTTTGATGCCCTAGCAATAAGGAAGGAAGACTAGTGCCTAGGTGAGTCGGGCCAAAATACCAACTTTTTCTGCCTTTGATTCCTGCAAGCCCTGTACAGCCCTGTACATTATCAGACAAGAGAGCTGAATGGTATTGTTATCTTGTGTTAACAACATTTCCATTCCTTACACACCTTTGAAAATATTAAGATACTAAAAGGGCAGCAAGCATGCCATTAATAGCTTCATTTAGCCGGCAGAAATCCTGGTACTGGCAACAAATTTGGGGAATGCAGAGCCCCAACCTCCTTTAGAGCTCAAGCTGTGAAAGCATGGCTGCAGGGGAGGGGAATGCTTCTTTCTCCATAACACAGAGATTTCCAGGCTCCACTGGCTGTTGGTACAAGGTACATGTGATTGGAAGGATGGAGACACAGTCACGGAGCAGCCAGGTGGCATTTAGGATGAGAAGCGTGTTTTAGAAAAGTCATATTACACCAAATGCCATGGAGGGGAATGCTTGCAATAAAACTCCGTTCAAGTGCACACCCAAGTAGTAATTTACATTCCTTTAGACATAAAACTGGATGTATTCCTTATTTATTGCTTCTGCTTCTAATACAGGCTTTTGTTTTGCACCCTGATAGTGGCTGGTGCTGTCAGTAAGGGACACGGAGAGCGATGTGCAGAGCACTCCAAATCAGAACGCCCTCATGCAGACGTGTTTGCTTCCAGACTGAATTACTCCAACTAATGCCCATCTTGTGCGCAGTCATTTTGTAAGGATCAGGGATGATCTAATGTATTTTCCTCCCTTGCTCAAATCAGACTTATCTAGTCTTTGTCCACAAACACTGCATGACCTGATTTTCCTCTCTGAGATAAGTCTCCCTAAGCTGCTAAAAGCTGGTCTGAAAAGCCAGCTCAGAGGTCAAGTGCGCAGGATTTCTCGATTTCACTGGATACCTTTAAGGAGAAAATGAAAGCTTTGGGTGACACCCCCAGTCTGCCAGCACTCAACAGAAGGTGGCTCCAAGGAGACCCTGCAGTGCTCAGCCCATCAGTGGAAAGCACATCCATCGTGAGATACCAGTGGTCCTCTAGCTGGAGCAGCTATGAGGTTAGGTGAGTAAAAGTAATAAACTAATTGAAAAAAAAAATAAAAACATAAAGTTCAAAGGGCTAGACTCTCACCTTACAATCCAGTGTAAGTAAAGGTCTCCAGAGAGTTACAAGGACTGTGCCTTTGCTTTGCTCCATGTGCTCTTGCAGAGGGAAACTTGCTGAAATTAAAGGCAAAACCAACTCAGGCAAAGCCATGGGCTCCCTTTCTGCATCTCAGAGAGTTTGCACAGCTCTGTACACTGAAGGATCACATGCCTCTGCAAGGAGCAGATATTTAAAAGCACGGCACACTGAAAATATGTGGCATAAATGGCACAATCGTTGTACAGATAAGCAGACGGCAGCTGATATATTCCGTCCTAACAAAGAAGGACAGCCCTTTTTACAGCTGAGAGACCTATCAGCATCTTTGATATCATTGTTCTTGGGGGAATGGCTGAATAAAGGGTCTCTGTCTTTTTGAGTGTAATTACAACTGATTTTTTTTTCTGATAATAATGTAGCCATTGAGCCATAATGACATTATTTGATAACTTAAATTCATCCTCTAATCCTTCCAAAATCATATAAATTATTGAATAAGTCACTCAACCCTATAAAAACACTTTAAAAACATTTTGTTCAGCACGATAATGATCAGACAGAATGTAGCAAGAGTTACAGTAAATTAGACTCATGCTCCAAGCTGGCTGCTACTCAATACACTCATAGCTAAATTCTCACCTACTGAGTAAGACACTCTGCCACGGACAAATTAAGACATAGTCAGTTCTAAAGGCTGTTGGCAAGGACCTTTAGTTCCTTCCCATTTTTAACGGAGCACATCCTTCTGACTTCTGGAGGTAGTGTATCAGTGAGCTGCACAATGTTGTGCCTCTGAGAGATGCTGCAATAGCTCTGAGCTAGCTCAGAAACAAGCAAAATTAGTTTGGGTAGAGCTAATGTTTCCAGAACACCATTCCCAGCAAGCATATTTGCTTCTCAGAAACTCCCAGCCAGCCTCAAACAGTGCCATAAGTTAACCCTAAGGTACCTCATCCAGAGGTGAACCTCCCTGGTTAAGAAGCCACGTCCGCCAGAATCAGAGCCACTCTTTCAGCACTCCAGATCTACCTCAAATCCAATCCCACCATCAGCAAAAGCCTTGCTGTGCTCACCCTGTCCTCTCCTATCACTTTCTATCTCTCACAGGATGATGATGATGCCCCAGTAAGGTGAGTCCTTGCAATTCTATGAAACTGGGGTGGTGAAGAGAGATCCTCAGTTGAACGGAGGTCCTACATGAAAATTACAGTCACTTAACACTGATGATAAAATAACACGAACTGTAGATCAGATATCTGAAATACCAGCTGAGAACACAGTTTGACAGCACTAGTAATCATACACAATGTGTTAGCTGTTATTAGAAGTATCAGTGTGACAAAACAATTGTTCACGATGCTCCTTAACAAAGGGCGCGTTAACTACTTGAGTGTTGCTAGTGATGACAGCTAGTGCATACCAATAATTACAACAACATTGCTGTAATTTCTGCATTTCTCTGAATTGCTGAGAGGTAGCTGACAACTTTATAAATCCGAAATACCTTCATTAAATGTCTCCATGTGATTCTCTTTCCTATTGTGCAGTAGAGTTACTACAACGCTTAGGCTTCAGGCACAGTAATGGACTATCAGAGACTCTTGAATCATGTCCATCCTGAGGAATTTGACCTGACTTACAAAACACTGCCTAGGTTTGTTCCTGTGCTGGAACAGGGAGCCAATGTGCCCGGGAGCCAAGCCAACGCACTCACTCTGCCCAGTTGCCAATGTATTCTGGGAAATTTCTGCCCACAAGCTGAGCTTCAGCTTGTTTCTCTTCATCGCAACTGATGCCTCAGCAGAAACTCTGGCCTGCCCTTTTTGTTATCCTTAATACCATGTGAAAATCAGTGATACAACACAACACTAGGGTCAGTACAAGTTCCCATATGAGTTATCATTGGTTACAATAGCTTTCTGCTATCTATCCCAAATAAAAGAGCAGACCTGTTTTTTGTTTGTTTGGTTGGTTGTTGTTGGTGGTGTGTTTTTTTTTTTATTATTATTATTATTATTTTTAAAGTCATGTATTACCCTGCATTTATAGACATACAGTCATTCGGTTTTCAGAAACCCTTTCTCAGTATTTGGGAGCTGGCTTTTGGTTTTACACTGAATAACTTGTGTTATGAACAAACTTTCTCACTCTGTAACTTACCCCTTGTTCCAGACCTTCCAGTCTGTTACATGTCAAAGGTCCTGGCCTTAATCCCACTGATACAACTGCTTTATTAAGAACCTGATCATCAATCCCCACAGTTTCTTTCCTAATTTGATCAGACTTTCTCTCTTAGTCCATTGATATTCCAAACCTTGTTAGATAAAAGCCTTCATATCTCCTTATTTACATAAGAGAACTGAAAGGAAGCAGAAGATCATTTCAGGCAAGACAGGGAGCAGAAAGCAGGTATCTGCTAAAACTCACTCAAAATACATCCATGTTGACAGTCCCAGGTTACATCCCTGGCTGTATTTTCTGTATTCAACCACTGTACCACTTCCACAACCAAGGACAAATCCCAAGGATCCCAATATCCTACATTCCAACATTTAGAGATGTCAAAGCAATGCTACAGGTGAGCTAAAGCATCCTAAAGTCTATTCTAACCTACACCAGCTAGAAAGATCCTGTAGGGACTCCTGTCACTGGCCAAGACCCTTCTTGCATGACTTCAAACATGAAATATTCCCTGTGCTACTTGTCCGTATATCAGTTGCCCTTTGAGGGCATAAATGCACATATATTCCACTTTTCCGTGGCTTTTCCTGCAGTTATATTGTTCCTAGCTGATGTTTTGACCTGGCAAAGAGCAAACTTTCTTTTCATTCCTTATCTGATCTTTTGAGTTTCCCATCAGTAACACTGGGAGAGCAAAACGTGGGTCATGTGGAGCAGGGATGGAAAACAGCTTGCACGTCTCCTGGAGAAGACAGAAGTCAGTTGACCCCTTGTGTTCATCACTGCTTTCCACCTCCCACCTGCCAACCCCTACCTGATTCCCTCTTGCTGCACTTTGTTGACTTTTGAACTTTCTTCACATTTGCATTTGTCCAGTGGGATATTCTCTGAAAGTTGGCCTTTGCTAAAGTCCTCTGTGCAACTGCAGCGCTCCCTCCCTTCTGCAGTGACTCAGATGAGTAGGCCCAATGACTCAGTGGTTTGGAGAGCTTAAATACCAAGGGACTATTGACAATAGCCTTCCCTAGCTTGAGTAAGGATTACAAAGCTCAGTGCTTTGGGACTGAAAGATTCCCTCAGCACCCTCCCAGTTCTTTAAGCTGTTTGTACCCTCTCTTCCCCTGTATTGCAAAAGCATAATCAGGTGGTACTTGGAGGAGAAATTGGAAATAAAGCTGCCTTCTTTCCTGTGGTTGCTTAGGCATGACGCTGGGACCTTTAGGGAGCAGACTCAGTGTGACCAGATCAGTGCTATCCAGTCTCTGACCTTACAAGACCCAGAAGTGTTTTAGCATTTTCTCAGCTTGCACCTTCTGTCACTTTTCTTCAAGAAAGGGGAACATAAACTCCCGAGACAGAATCACAGAATTGTAGGGGTGGCAAGGGACCTCAAGAGATCATCGGGTCCAACCCCCTGCCAAAGCAGGTTCTCTAGAGCAGGTTGCCCAGGTAGGCGTCCAGACCACCGCCATATTTCCACTAACATGCAAAGAAACTGCCAGACAGACTCTGGACAAACTGGGAACAGAAGTTTGAAGGCAGTGGATGAGAACAACATGCCTGGAGCTCCATATCAGGCCTTCCCTCCTATCCACCACTATGAATGCACCCAACAGCATGAGGTGGCACGGCTCTAGCAAAGAGGGGGCAGACCAAAACCAGAGGTTTCCAGGAGCTAGAACCATCTGAAAAGCACATAATGGCAGATGAGAGACTGAGAAAAAGACAGAGAGAGGTGCTAAATGGGTAAGAGGGGAAAAAAAAAAAAAAAAAAGCTGTAAAGAATTGATATTGATCTACCTGAAAGTCCCTTTCCATATACTCATAGGAAGCATCCAGTTCTGGATAACGGTCTGGATAATAATAAATAAAGATATTATCCAGATAAACAGTGTTTACATGTTTGCTTTGATGTAGGTTAACAATAAGGAGTAGAGAGGATGAAAACATCCTCAAATAATCATGCTCTTAAAAGATTATATTAAGCTTTGATACACTGTTGATACATTCAGGCAGGAAGAAAAGATTATTTAAACAGAATGTGATTTTTACATATGTAAGTAATTTATTTGTGCACATTTTTGTTCTACTTTCTAAGGGAAGGAAAATGTGATGTACTGTGAGTGGCTAAAAACTTCATCTTGACATTTATCTCATTTGCTGAAAACAGATCCCTCTGAATTGATTTAATAAAAGCTTCAAGTGCCAAGTTTCCTGCTTGGAGCAATTGTTTTCAACAGTGAATGAAGGTATTTCAGTACCCTTCCCCCCTTTTCTCTCTTTTTTTTTTTTTTTTTTTATTCCAACATCAGAAAAATACCAGTTTTTTTGCTTCCAAATGTCCACTCTTTTCATTATTTCTAAAAAGTTTTCAAGTTCAACAATGATGTTCGACAAATGCTTCCTTTTTGTTTTGTCCAAAGTCCTGTAAATTCCTTCTCCTGCCAAATCTTTAAGTTACCAAATGAAGACGGGAAGGAATTAATACCAAGCTTTGTTGGAGGTACTTAGATTTTTGGCAGTGTGCATGTTCGAACACATTAAAAGCAAACAAACCATTTGCTTGTACATATTTGCAAAAAGCTATCAAGTTTTATGACAATAAGAAGGCAGCTGCTTAACTACTCCCCTAGCATTCCAGATAGGATTTCAGAGTGCTAGAACTGACTCACATGTTATTTGGTATATTCTGTAGTGGGACAGCATACCTTATTTTTCACTAGGTGGGAGAAGAAGCATTGCAGCGTTGAGAACAGCAATGTTGCTCATGGGCTCCAAGTGTACAAAGAACTCTTCAAACAGTAGGATTTACAGCCCCCCTCCTTCCTCTGGCTACTATAATTATTGGAGTTGTTATTTGCATAGCACTGGTTTAATTTAGTTACTCTGGGTGTATTATTGCATTCTGGTGAAGTTCTCCGGTGTTATTTTCTTCTATGGTGTTCAAGTCTTGGGACAAGCACAAAGAAAACATTTCAGATATAAGAGCTAAATTCAGGAAACTTGGAGAGTTTCAGCAGTAGTAGTATTTTCAGCAGTAGGCAAATCTCAACAGACGTGTTTGTCTCCTGCCTTCCCTTCCCTGTAATCCCCGTTTCTCCTCTTCACTGGCACAATCCCTCAGCTTCCCATGGAGCTGCTGTCCAGAGCCTATGCAAAACACACTGGTGACAAAGATGGCATGAGTGGTCTTCATGTAGGGAGAAATCCCCCACACAACATCTCCCTGGTTTTGAGAGGAGCTGGGAATGGCAATTACTCTTCCAATAGCATGGATTCCCTCTGGAGAAACATGTTCTTTCACTCACACTGACCAGAGGAGTAGGCGAGCCCATGCTCAAGGGTGATGTGCTCCATGGAGTGAACCGCTTGTGGAGACCACTGTAATATTCCCAGCAAACCATAAGTCCTCCAGTGGCCAATTTTGGGATCCAGGACAGGAAGAAGAGATTTGAACATTTGAATAAATGAAAAACAGATCATCCAAAGGTCACTTATTTAAATCAAAACCTGGCTGGCTGGCTGGTTGGTGGGCTAGCCATCTACATACCCACCTACCCAGCTACCTATGTGACTGTTTTTCATCACCGTTATATCTTAACTCCTCCAAATCTTTTAGATATGATCTTTGAAATAAGACCTTTAAAGAGTAAAACTTACGATTGTCTAATGATTCACAGTTTTGCAAGTCATTACTATGAGCTATTGATTGCTGCCAGTGCAAGAGAGACATTGAGTCTCCAAGTTAAATTAAGCTGACAAAACAAAATAAATATATGATGCTCCTACATTTCTGTTCTCTCCTTTCTCTGCCTCCCATTCTCTTCTCCTCTGCCCTGTCCATCTTCTTTCTGCTCCCCAGCTCCAAGATTCACCCAAGGATGACACCAGGGCCTCCTGCTAAAGCAAGCCCCATGATTTGTGGATCCCAAGGGCTTAATATGTGCCATAAAATCAGTGGGAGCTTCCACCAGAACATGTCCTTCCCCATCCTCTCCAACAGGAGCAGAACCATACTGCAACTATCCATCATTTAAATGCTTTCCTGGAAGGCTCCATCTGGATATTAGGTAGCATATGAAAGTGGAACCCCACAGCAATACGCATTTGTATATATTTGAACTCTGACTCTAAAGAAGGATGCTTGAACCCATTAGTTTAAATTCCTACCAATTTATGTTATGAAGTATCATTTCTTCTTTTCTGTGTTGCAAACCAATGCAGTTATCTTTGTTACTGTCAGCTCATCCAGTTCCACTTCACAGAGAGCTTCTCTCATGACTGCTGCCCAATGAATCTCATTCACATCCCATGTGTGTTGTGCTTGTTTTCTTTTTCTTTTTTAATCAGCTGGCATAGCCCCAGATATTTCCTGATAAATCATATGTAATGTCTACCTTGTGGTTTTCTGATGTGAGCAACAACAAAAACAAAATAAAATATCAAAGTGGTAAAAAGCAATATTAAAAACACATTTAGTGCAATCACACACTGGGGGGAAATGAAGAAAGCGCTGAGCTCTACCTACTTCTCTACAACCACCTTGAAAGTTTGAAAGTTATACTGAAAACACAGTGGGTTGTAGAGAGAAGCAGTAATGAGAATCAGAGGATTCAATCAAAAAACAATTAACAATTTTATTCTTGACATGCTGTTTCCTGCATTTGGTTTCATTTTATCTTTATCATTCAAGCATTTGCATAAGTGCTTAACTAAGGTGTTAGTAGCATTACCCAGTGAAGTTCAACATTTTGCTGGATTGGAGACACACATTTATCAGTCCCCATTGATGACAATTATTGTTATTGCGGTTCCTGCTATTAAAAGCCTTCCCTTCTGAGGCTTCTGTAGGCTTATTTTTCTTCCCACTTACATTTCTAGATCCTTAACCCTTTATTCTGCTTTAGATCTGCTCTCACTGCCTGCCCTAAATCTTTCTAGTTGACCTCTTTCTCTCTTCCCGTCCATGATCTCCTTCCAGTCCCGTGCGACGGCGGCGAGCGGTGGGAGCTGTGCCCCACGCCTGCTCGGCCAGCACGAGCCGGACAGATGTCCCACCGGGACGGGAGCCCAGCTTCAGGGCTCCAAGCCGTGGAGAGAGCAGGAGGTGGGACCCAGCCCTCGCTGGTGGCTACTCATGGATGTTGAGTGCTAATTTAATCCTCCGTCGTTTTCTCGCAGCTGTTCCGTTTCTCCTTCTGACAATGTCCAGACTTTCCAGCAGATGGCATCTCCCCCTAACTTCTACCTAGGCTCACCATGTGCCCGAAGACAGAGCCTGCAATCGGTTTTCTTCCCGAACGAGCAGTTTTACGTTCTGTGTAGGAAATGTGCTGCAGGAAAGTGCAAACAGGAACGAATCTACCCCCTTATGTGCTCATTCTTCAGCCTGAACTGCTACCTTTCTCTTGGCGTTAAGATGGGTACAGGTTTTTTTTGCCACTAGAAAAGTGCCAGTGTTTTTTCACAGGTCAGCTCAACAAAAGCAACCAAAGAATGACGATCTCTTGCATCTGTTACGACAGGAGCTCTTAAATGGAGTATAATCTGCTACTTAACAGCATGGTTAAATGGAAGCAACGACAGAAGGGCAACAGTGCTGCTGTGCAAGTATCAGATCTTCCCTTCTTTAGCAGGAGCTGAAGAGCTGGAGCAGTTGCAAACCCCTCAGTCAGGTACTGAAGGAACATGCAGAGCAGAGGACACTCCCTCAGGCCCTCCTGTGCAGGCACATACCGTTTTTTCATTTTTACCTCTGAGGTTAACAATGGGAGCATGACTGACACCCAAAACCTTTGTCCCAGGGGTTTAAGAAGTTTAAATTGGCAGGATTTGGATCAAGCTGCGACTAGCGCAGCTACAGAAGCACTTTAAACTCTGTACATGTACAGATCCACCTCCAGCTGCTCCTCGGAGCCCAGCTCCTTTGTAGGCTGTGAAAGAGGGAGGGAGGGAGAAGGGACATAAAGCTGGGGAGGGGTGGATGGGAGCAGCCTTTAGGAAGAATAAAGGTTTAGTCCTACCTTTAGGGCAGTGGTGTGGATAAGAAAAAGCTGGAGGAGGTGGGAAAACACAAGATGGAAAATGTGCTTAGAAGGGAGCCTTGGGAGGGATGAGACAATGTGAAGACAATGATGGGTTGCAATGAAGGAAAAAGTTAGGTGCTTCTTCGGACACCATGCTGCCTACAGCCAGCTCCACTCTGTCTCCAGTTGGCCTTGCTTCACCAACCAGTGAAAAACAGTGTTCTGGAGGAATACAGATCTTTCCTGTTCAAACATAGTTGTTACGGCTATCAAATGAACAAACAGAAATGATAGTACTGGGCTGGTGTGACCATAAATATAATTTACAGTCACAATTCAACCATAAAATGCTCACACAGAATTCTTCGTGATCAGTCCAAAGTTGAAAAACATGCCTCCAAATAAAATCAAATAATGCAATTATTGGGATATCAGGAATTTGCACGGATGTCCTACAAACAGAAAATGAGAGCGTGCGGAGTAAATGAGCCACTTTCTCAGTCTAACTTTTGACAAGATAGTCTCCCCGAATGCAGTCTGCTGAGAATACCAGTGAGTCACATTCATAATTAGATTTAGAAAGTACATAAAACAATAATCACAGAGCTGATAGCAAACAAGAGGAGCTACACCAAAGATACATTTTTTTCCTGCATTAAGGCTAAAAAAGCCTGCACATATGAAATGTGATTAGCGCTGGCACACTTCTCAGATTTGGTACATTTATTATCGTTATTAAATTGTACCACTTCTATGCATGATGTTGCAAAGACAATGATCTTAGAGTGCTTTCAGCCGCAAGTTGACCTAAGGCTTTTATAATCTGGAGCTGCCCTCTTGGAAAGACAGACAAAGACATGCCAGAAACTGCAGATGAAAAAAAATATATAAAACGTTTAGTATAAAATCTTGTGTAAATATAAATTGGATCTCTGCAATGTGTTTGCTAGTTCAGTCACATTTCTAGATAATGAGTGAAATTTTATAAAAGCTTTCTGCCAAAGTCTGTTCCTGTTGAAATCACTGGTCATTTTTTTCCGTTGAAGAGGGGCAGATAACCTAAAATTGTGTGTTTTTGAAATTACCACCCTGTCATTTAACTGGAGTGGTCATTTCCTTTAACTTTTGGGCACAAATTCCACTCCCAAAGCGACAGTAGCTCAACAGCAGGAGCTGCTAATGCAACACGTGCCTGTTTTGGAGCATCTACCGTGGTTCATTTATGGTGGCAGTTTAAAATCCCCTGAATTTCTGGGGAAATTGTCTTGGTGGGAACTTAAAAAAAATAGACTACATTATTATTTCTGTTATACATGGCTTTTTCTCTTCTTTAAGCGGCTTTTTTTGAATTTTAATTGCTATCAAATTTCTGATTTTGAGCACGTAATAAATGGCTAGGAGTACACTTGCTGGACAGTTTTGGACCCCAAAGACAGTTCAGTGCCTCAGGAAAAAGCCAGAGGTGAAGATGAGAGCACCACAGGACCCTTCCTGAGGCACCAGCAGCACAGCAGGAGGTGTGACTGGTGTCTTGGCCCCTGGGAGGAAGGTTCCAAGATGCAGCCTCCCAGTCCCATGCCGGGGACCTTTGGGAAAGAGAGATACTGGGGAGGTTTAACACAGAAGGTTGCAGTCTCCGAGACCAATTACAAAAACAGCTCTTGTTTTTGGGCTGTGAACACCAACAAGAGTCCTGCGTGGGACTGGCACCAGGGTGCTTCCCAGCTTCCTGAGCACCTCACAGAGGAGGCCTGGGAGCAAGAGTCTCCAAAGCCAAGGGTGCCAAAGTCAAGGCAGGGGGCCCAGAGAGCAGCAGTGAGAGAGGGATGGTGGTTGTGGCCGAACTGAGGTCCTACATGATAATTATGCAAACATGTGGCACCACAGGATGCTCTAGATCCTTTCCTGAGGAACACCTGAAAACAGGGAGATGCGGAGCTGTGTGGGTGCTGCAACCATCCAGCACATGCTCAGCATCGTCCTCTCTCCAATAAAAGCTTGGCAAGGTCTGGAGGGATCAGGGAAGAAAAGTCCCCCCAGAGTGGCAGTGCCGTTTTTCCCCCAAGCACCATCTAAAATCCAAAGACACAGGCTTGCCTTCACTCACAGATGTGATGGGGACTGGGGGAGATTTCAGCCTTGGAAAACTAAGATCCCCTTCTGCCTATTCACTAACAGTTCAGGCTGCTCTGAGAAATGCCTTTGTGCCGGGCTTGTAAGGGGCAGCCTTAATTATTCCCGTTCCTCTTAAATCACCTCTTTGTGCTACGGGCTCAGTCGTGATGATTTTTCATTTGAGAGGATTGCATCACATCAGACACGGGGCCATAAATCCCCAAGAATGAGCAGACTAGTGACAGCACTGGCCTGTTTTACAGCAGGAAAGTGTAAAGTTTATTGTAATTTTTAGAAGTGAAATGATTTTTAAATGACATAATCTTAAAAAATAAAATAATAATACATTTAAAAAAAAAAAAAGGCACTGAAAGAAACAGTGCAGAAGTTAATGTCTTCTCCAAACAAAGTGGCCAGGTTATGGGAAGGGGTGGGAGTGGGTGTGTTGGTGGAAGTGGCCAGAGATGAATGAAAACAGGAAAGGAGAGTAGCTCTGATGTGGCTGCAATGGCCCAAACACTTTAACCCTTTGCTGTCCCTTTTTTACCCTCCTCTGTGGCTTTGGGCTGCCTCAAAGATGCTCTGACAGATGAGGGTGCTCCATCTAGGAAGGGGTGGCTGCGCTCAGCTGTCCTGCAGGGAGCTGCACCGTGGGGCACATCCCTCTCACGCTGTCCCTTCCCCGTGATTTTTGGTTTTGCTGCCATGTGGTGACTCCAGATGGGAGCACCTCTGCCTTCACGGGGGATCTGCTGACCTACCGGAGTGGGGAAACCAGTGCCCCAAGGGAACGCAGGGGGCACAGCAAAAGGAACCGAGCCCTGCCCTGCAAGCCTCAGCTTCCCGTCCTCTGCTGGAAAAGGGTGCAAATGCTCCCTCCTGCTCCTCTAAAAGCTGCTTCCAACACTCAGAAGCTCCTTTCCGATCATGATACCAGAGGGAAGCAGGGCATCAGTGCCCAGAAAAAGCAGACCAGCAGCCCTGGAGTGCACGGTGCAGCCTGATTAGCAGAGCGAGGCGGGGAGCAGAGAGCCCCACTGCCCAAATTCTCACAAGCAGTAATCAAAGCTGTTAACACAAAGCTTATCAAAGTTAATCACAAAGGAGCCTGTCCTCTGCACGCCCAGAGAGATGAGGTTGTGGCACAGAAGTGTTCCAAACACTGCTCACAGGGACAGCCCATGACAGTTGTCCACAGAACTGCTGTGCTCCTCTATGAACCAAGCTCCATGCTTAGTGCTGCTGCACATCAGTAACACATCCCAAAAGCCAGCTTTTATATATATACATATATATATATATATACTTGGCCTCAGTGCTGGGTTGCATTTTCAGTTCAGAAGGACTTATGAACTCAGGTCCCTTCCACGCAGCGTGCCAGTGCTGGTGCCTCCAGAGGCTACATCGTCTCGCGAGCGCAACAAAAGGCAGTGTATGTCTTCCCCCAAAGGCCGGGCTTCCCCAGTCAGAGCAAGTGTTTCAGCGAGTTACAAGGGACATTTCTGTTCAGACAAACGCGTTTCTGCAGCCAGCTGCAAATCTATATAGCAGTAATGTTTCTATTTCGGTAGGCAAGTCTATTATGTCAGAAACTGTCTAGCCACAATCGTTCAAACACAAAAGCAATCACATAATCCCCTTACTCTGTGCAAGATAAGCAAGGCTCCAATAAATGGAGCACTTCTTCTCCTGAGGATTTAATCCCCAATTGAGGGTATTTTTTTTTGTTATTATTATCCTCTCTAATCACCCAGGAGTAAGCAAGGGTTTCAAACAAAAACTACCCCTAAAGATTTCTGTCTTTATATGCATATTATATGCACACACATATATAACAAGCATGCCTGTGGATGTGTATGCACGCATATGTATAATTTTGTGTGTCACTGCACTCGCTCTGAGGATTCACAAGAACTTCTTTTATTCTGATTCCGCAAGCGGGATCCCTTCCCAGCAGAAATATGAAGTGCCGCAGCTCCATGCCAGTGGTTTCAAGTTGCAGGCTTTAAGCTTTCTCTGACCTTTGTACAGAATTTTAATTCTTTCTTTTCTTCCTTGCCTTTCTAGCTCGAGGGTGATAACAGAGACCTACCGACTCAAAGGGGTCCCATCACCCCAAAAAACAACTGCAAAGAAGAAAAGTCATGAGCTTCCTAAGAGTCATCACCCAGCCAGCCAGGTGATAAAATAAACTTTATGGAAAATAATTCACCAGATTTCTTTTCTGTTTTGACAGTAAAAGACTGGACTAGTTCTTTTCCGTAGGCAACAAGACATTTGCAGCTGGGGAAAGACATCATCTCCCCACTTCTGAATCGGGTCGTGGAGTTGGACAGCATCCGTCCCTGTTGGGACTTTGCATCTGACACTCAGTAGCGAGTTTCTGGACTCAGTTGTCCTGGCTGCAGGCCTGGGAGAAGGAAAAAGCAGCTTCATACCATTTCCTTTGGCCTGGAAAGAACTGTTTTCAGGATAAGTAGCAGATTGCTACTTCAAATGAGGAGCGAGATAGAAGAATAAAAAGTCTGGGGACAGGAGAGTGAATCAAGTTTACAAGAAACCTCTTGCCCACGAATGATCAAGTGAAAAGATATTCCTCCCTATCCTAATGCCTCACAATCAATGTACTTCAGAAGACGTGTATGAAACAGATCTTCCTGGGAATGCTTTGTCCTGGGCTCAGCCTTTAAAGCCTGACATAGTTTCGCTTATGCATACACGTCTGGCAGGAAGACCCTGCTCCCTCATCATTGCAAAAGTATGAACGAACAAAAGTTTATACCAAGAATGCAAAACGCTGAGAGCTGCAGGATGGCTGGGACCACTTCTTGTACTAAAAGCAGGAGTGAAAAATGAGGCTAAGCAAAACCATGTCATCCACACTTATTCCTGTAGCTTTGGGTGCACAAAGATGCCAGAGAGGGCATCGCAATACCAGGGAAGAGAAGAGCCCTACCAGAGCATTTGTTCAGGGCACAGGAAGAGCAAGGGATCAAGTTGGTGCTAGCTGAGAAATTGTTGTCCCCTCAACTTAATGCCACCCCAAAGGCAACTCTTTAGGGATAGGTAACTAAAACATTTTGCAGCACTTTCAGCTAAAGCAGTATGTGCATGAGTAGTTCTGGTTGTTATACACATAGGAAATACCGCAATGAAATACCAGTTTAAAAATGAGTACAAAAATATGTAGAATTTTAGTGAACTGACTGCCATTTACTTCATATTTGAGTGCAGTGAGGACATCAGGTTTGTGACCCGGCTCACCTTTATCTACTTTTACAACAGGAGTGTGAAATGGTAACCATGTATAGTTTCTTCTATTTATACTCTGAACCAAAAGGGTCTGATCCACGATTCAGTGATGTCCGTGGGAGAGATAACTGTCTGGCCAGATTTGGGACTGCTACAAAAATAAAAGTGCTGCTGTTGTCGGAGCGAGGATGTACATTTTGAAAGGGTCAAGCATATTGTTTTCAAATCATCAAAGTTTTGTGGAGACACTGATATTTCATTTTTTTTTTTAGGGTTTTGTATTTGTTGTTTGGTGTTGGGTCTCTCTCCAGTCTAAATTAAAAATGCAGCTTTGAAAGGCAGATAATGTATGGAGAGAAACTTTAAATTCCCATTCTGATAGCAAGGAGTTCTTTCTTCTATTTCTGGTACATATTAAAGTTTTCTCCACATCTGATAAACATTAGAAGAGCTCAGACTTCACCAGTGTTTCATTTGGTTTGATAGGAGAATTAAGTCTTTCACTGAAACATGATTTTTAGAATGTATAATTTTAATTTTAGCATTAGTATTAAATCCAGAAAGCAAGAGATTTTTTTTTTCCTAAGCCAGAAATCTTTAACACAACTAAATAAATAAAATAAATACAATACGAGGAATTATTTTATAGAACTGCAACCATTGGAGTCAGTCACTGGAAGGGTTCCCATTGACTGCAGTCCATAGGATGACACTGCAGATTTCAGTGCATTTAATTGAATGAATTGAAACCATTCAGTTAAACCAAATAAAATAATTCCCAAGGCAAATCCTACCCTTTAAAGGGACCTACCTAAAGAGCAGGAGATTTGCCTGAGGTTTACTTCTAACCAATTCTTCAAGGAGGTACTGGAAACCTCTTCCTCCAACTGCTAATTCAATGGACGCACAGCATGAGCTCCCCCATCCCTCCTCGCGCCACTGCCAGAGGTCTGGCATTAGCTGAGAAGGAACCACGAGACAATAATAGTGACAGGAAATGATAAATGCTTTTTGTCTCCATCCCTATTTCGCCTCAAGGGCAAAACTTTTTATTGCGGCCTCGTGGTTTCACCTCTGCTATGTGCTGGCAGCGTGCTTTAGAGCAACGTCCATGGGGAGCGTTTCCTAGTGAATGTAAATATGTGTACATAGCATGCATGTGAACAGCTCTATAGAAACCGGAGGGGAGAGAAGACTGCTGGCACCAGCATCCATCCACATATATGATACTTATGGGAAGCTGAATTGATAGAGGTAATAAAATGAGTATAAAGTTCATGCTACCTACTAGCCCGGCTTAGTTCCCTGGTTAAATAGGATCTGTTTTGGTTAGCAACAAACAGAAAAGACAGATTCAACAGTGGGATTTGGCATCTTTTGCTCTGGCGATATGAAATCACCATAATCCTATGATAATAACTTGCCTTTAACACAGTTCAGCCAGCCAATTTTGGTAAATCTTCCTTTCCTGCTGAAAGCAGACTGGGGTGCTTGGCCCTCGGGCTGCTAATGCCGAGTCAATGCCCATCCCAGACTCTCTTGGATTATCTTGGCATGAACCTGACATATCAACCAACTTTACCTTTTACTTTATCATTTACATTTGCATGGCCCAGGTCCAGCTATAGAGATTTTCTTGGGGAGGGAGACAAGGGCATCCTCTGGCACCAAATTCCAGCTGGTGATGCCTGGTAGGCTGAATGTACACTTGGGCTTGGGACCATAAAAAAACATAAAACCTCCTATTATAACCTCCTGCTGAGCCTCATCGCCTTCCTTTTCAGCTTTGATTCCACCCACCCAAGACCACATCTCTGTCCTCAAAAAGGGCAAAAAGGGCTTAGGGTTTACTAAGGGTAGGCTAGGACTTGTCCCCCAGTTTGTTGGTCTTGGTTTTGTTTTTCCCGAGCAATCTGTTGATCTATCTTTGGGGTTTTATATAGCCATGCTTTTATGTAGTGGCTACTATGAGCATGGGTATTCAGAGGGCTGGGACTACATTTTCTTTCCATTGCAAAATCTCTCATTTGTGTCTTCTAGCTGCCAGGTCTGTGAACATCACCTGAGGCTGAAAGTCAGACTGTGTTATTCTAGCTTGTGCATCATCACAATGAAAAAAAAAAAAAAGTAGTTAACTATTCTGTTGTTGATCTGAGAGCCAGAGTATGATGTAGTGAGCCCTCCCTTAGCTGTAAGTGATATGCGTTGCTAATAGGAAAGGAAAATAAGAGTAAAAACTTGTTTCTGTTAGCAAAATAAGCAGATATGACTCATAATGCACACTGGGGACAAATCAGTTGAGTAAGAAGGTATCTTTTTCATTCCCTTCCTTTCTGTCCATAACCAGTGAAGTTCTGGCCTCAAAATGAGTGTTGCAATAGGGCTACATATAGTCAGAAACTTATTTTAGATGATTTTCTCCAAAAACCTTGTAACTTGGAAGGCAGATGGAAATGTAGACAAGACGGAGACTCATTCTTCTTCTCCTTTATTTTCTCTACTTTCTTCTTCCCATTCTTCCAACAATTCTCCTTCTAACACAAAAGAATACAGTTGTTCCTCCTTCCAGGGGTGACTGCATTGGGTTATGATAGAGACCTGCTGCCAAGGGCTGGAATCAAGTTAATTTTCAGCTTCAAGATTCCTGCTGGCTGGAATCACTGAATTCTTCAAGCGGCCAACAGTCCAAACCCCTCTCTGAAGACACTTCAACGAGGCCTAAACGGAGTGCTTAAGCAGCAGTAAGTAGTCTGTAGCTAACGCCTCTGTAGCAGCTCTCGGTTACGTGAGCCAGTCATCCATCCACCCTTTCAAGCTGTAGCTACTCAGCATCAAACCTGGGATGACAGCCACTAGCAGCTCTGGATCAGCTTTTCAAAAGCTCCCATTTTTGACTCTTGGCACCGACGCCTTTGGAAGAGGTGGATATGGCAGGTGCGTGCTGGCTGCTAAAATCAAGTTACAAGCATCTGAGAGACAGCTGTCAAGCTGAGAGCTCTAGAAAACCTGACCCCCGTCTTGCCTGAGCATCTTCATTAAAAAAAAAAAAAAAAAAAAAAAAAAAAGTACTGGCTGAGTTCTCATTTTCGCAAGCTTTTAGCACACAATAGCTCTCATGTACAGCTCCCTCCAGCATTAGACAGCTCCACAAGGCTGAGTCACATCGAACTTGTCTGGTGTATTGGTCTCATGCCTGAGTCATGTGCAGGGAGATGGCTCAGAGCACCGAGCTGGGCCATGGCGAGGCCTCTGACCAGGCTGCTGGAGCCGCTGAGCACACACTGTGGTGTGTCCCTGGAAGCACAGCTTGCCCACAGCCTGGTTTCTGCCCCAGGCCCTCCAACCTGCAGTGCATACGCTTCACGAGGGGTCACAAATCCATCTGAGAAGCTTGGCCAGTGACTTGCCCCCATTTCACACTCCCTGAAGCACCGACCTGCCTCTGGAGAGGCACAACACAGTGAGACACGAGGGCTGAACCTAGGAATCTGCGTGGTGCTGGTGCATCCAAGATCATGTGGTCCAACCATCCCCCTGCCACCAATGTCACCCACTAAACCATGGCCCCAAGCACCACGTCCAACCTTCCCTTGAACACCCCCAGGGACGGTGACTTCACCACCTCCCTGGGCAACCCGTCCCAATGCCTGACTGCTCTTTCTGAGAAGAAATGTCTCCTCATTTCCAACCTGAACCTCCCCTGGTGCAACTTGAGGCCATCCCCTCTAGTCCTAATGACAACCCAAGTTCTTCTGCTTGCAGTTTTCCTGCTGCTGAGTGACACAAACTAAGCCAATAACAATGCTCTTCTGTCGGCATGGATGTGTCCACTCCAGTGCTTCAGCCAGTGCTGTGAACAGCTTGGAGGAGAAGGGATGGTGCTAGATGCTCGCTGCTGCAGCCAGCATTGCTGTGCTAGCAATACCATGGAGATACACCACAGAGCTGGGGGTCAGACCAATATGTATTGCAGTTTCATGGGACTGGATTTTTTTACCCCGTAGCACCTTTAGGTCTCTTTGGGAGCATCAAGAACTTCAAAATGAGGAGTGACTGTGATTTCTACAATTTAATTTGCTTATACACAGCCACTGTGGCAGTGAGGACCCAGCTGGGCACATTCCTGAGTCACGGCTTTATAACACGGCATCATCGCTTACGTAAAGTTCTCCGGTTAAAGCTGAGCGAGGACAAGTTCTCATCCTCCCTCTCTGCTTATGATGAGGAAAATATGCTTTTTGCTCCAGTAAAAAGTGGAATTTCCCACCAGGAGGAAAGTTTTAGTGTGTATGAATTTTTCACACAGCTTTACTAGCTGTCAACTGTAAAATCTAATCAAGCTCACCTTCGTAATGATTTTTTTTTTCAGTTGCGTGAAAACTATAAATTTGCATGAGGAATGAGGAATCATATAGCAAGAGAAGCAGAAACCTCAAAACATCATTTTAAATCTCTTACTGCTCCTGCCCGAGATAACCACCTTCTCTATTTCTTGTGTCTTCCTTGAACGTAAGTTCCTCAATTTTCCCCCAACCACATGGTCACTGAGCTGCAAATGGGACTTGGCGCAGGTGCTGCTGGCATTCTGCCACCTGCGTCTATGGGAGCAGAAACAGCCCTGTTCGTGATCGTGTTTGAATGCAATAGATAGAGTATAGCATAATTAGAAAAGATTAACACATCGCTCAATCCTAAAGGGTCATATAATCATTCAGGACATGGGAACAGCGTCAGTACCTGATTCAGAGGCCTCATTTACAACTACAATATGCCAGCATAAAGCAGCAGCAGGAAAAAAAAAAATAAAGTACAGTGCAATTTATCTGGCATTCTGAACCAAAATTGTCAGTGCGTACACAATAAAGCGTCCACCAGAACATCAAATGAATGTTCACCAGATCACACCAAGGTCCAGTGCTCTGACCACGTGTCGTGGCTTCATTTCAAAGCTCTCTGTACCAATACAGCCCAAAGGCCACCCTAATTACAGAAGTAATGAACTAAGAGTGAAAAGGGATTGTTCCCATAGTCCGTAAGCCAGGTAAGGATTTTTTTTTTTCCACTCCAAAGACAATGTGGTCAGAGGAATGTTTAGAAGCGCTAAACTTTTCTGGCAGATGTACAATTCCTCCTTCAAATCTCTTAAATCCATACTTTTCAGTGTAAAATCAGATGCTTGTGATCCCACAGATCACTTCTGAGGGTCAAAAGGTAACTATGAGAAGCAAGGTTTCTGTCTGCTCTCCTGGATATGTGCATTGCCTTGAAATAACCTGGGTTCCCCAGTGGGAAGAAGCTGAGGATCAGCATGCCTAGCAGCCCGTCAACAAGCTGGAAGCTGGAGGAAAGTCAGGGAAAGGAATTTCAGACTTTTTTTTTTTTTTTTTTTTTTTTCCCCTCCATGCATCTCCACACTACATCTTGGCAAATGCATCTCTTCAGGATGTTGTTTTGCCATGAAATAGGCAAACACATTTCTCTCATTCCTTATATCCAGTCCATAGACACGGCTGGTGATTCACAAACGAAGTGGGTGGTAAAGAAAAGAAGAAAGAAGAGGGAAGAAGAAAATGTGACAGTCTGCACTGGCTCTGCTATCCATGAGTAATAAGGGCAGATACGAAGAAAAAAAAAATGTTTATCCCTTGCAATTACTAAGTGTACCTTTCATCTTGATCACAAAACTTTGGTAATGAGATTATGCCATTTGGCTGTGAAAAACATCATTTCAGCTTTACAGTATCCTCTCCCCAAGGATTTGTGCAAACATTACCTCAAACATCAAACATGTATATTTTAATGAACTGCATTAGTCTGCGTTCTATTAAACTACAGTTCAAAACACCCGTGTTAATGAGTTCTCCCATTTCCCGATAAAATAAAAATAGCTAGGAAAAATTACTTTTTGCTGACAGGGGGGTTTGAAATGATTTGTATTTAGCAAGTCAAACAAAGTTGGTCTTATTTTTACATTTGTTTTTAATGTACGGACTAGCGTACAAAACCTGGTGCTAACATCTGCTGCCATCAGCAAAGATTTTCCAATATTTGCCATGTTGTGCTGTCTATGCCCTCTGTCCCAGCACCCTGCTTGTGTATGTGGGTGTCAGTGCAATTGTTCTGGATTTGCACCCTTGAACGAGAGCAACAGCCAGGCCAGAGCCAAGCAGCAGCCTGGGGTGCCAGGGCAGGGCCACCATGTGGCTGCCAGCCTCAGCCCCTGCAATGCTTGTGGCATCAGCCAGCGAGCACCGACTGCTCCTCCATCCTTCCCAATGCTCTGCCATGAAGGCACAATCCTTCCCGCTGCCTGCTCCGACCGCTCTCTGCAACTTCCTCTGTTCCCTCCGAAGTAGGATGCAGTCCCAGGGGGGATCTCAGGCATCTCGTTTTTGGCAAAGGACCTAATTCCCATGAAAGTCAGCACAGCTTTTACACCACCGTTTAATAACATGGCAACGTTCTCATGCATTAGGCTCATTTCCTCGCTGCACAGACTTGAGAAATAAATACTGCCGTAAAGCAAGCTTCCGGAAAGCGAAGTAGTTTCTCAAGCTGCCCTTCTCCTCTGAGACAATGCTTTAAAAAATACTCAAGCATACTTTTGTCTGCACTGCTTAGTGTCACTGCAGACTTTGTACCCTTTGGCAGTACACACAAGACAACAGCAACTGGTTTATCAGAGAGGAAGAGTCTCTGGAAAGCAACTTCAGTGTATATGAGCATGACTGAGCCTGCACTTGCCTTTACTTAGCCTTGGCTGCAGCAGTGGTGGATGTAAAAATGTGTATGTAATGGTATAGTTGTATGACAGAAGGCAAGATGTGTACGTGCAAAGAGTCGTTTTGATCAGGCTTACAGCCAAAGGTGGGAAGAGCTCATGCAGATGAAAATGAACCAAACTATAGCACTCTAACCTTAAGAAGCTGTGCCTGATGACTGCAGTTTGAAAGAAGCCTGGGAAATGCCAAGCTGATGTGTGTCAGTAGTCCACGCAGGTTGTCCTGCTGTGCCAAAATTGGGTGGTCTGAGACCAAAACCTCAATGCTCTGTGCTGGGTGCTCCAAGGTTGGGTCTATGCTCACAGTTTGCCCCCAGACCCAAGTCACATCTCCTCTACTGGCACCTTGCGAGTATGGATCCAGTCCTCCTGCTGCTCCCTGCCTCTCTCCACTGGCTGCTTGGGTAACTTTGCTTTATTAGTGCAGGCGAGAAGCGTCACTTCTGGATGCACGGAGTCCAGTGAGACAGCTGTGAACCTGAGTGATTAGCAGGCAAAATTCTTCCTGCAGGCCTTGCACTGCCTGAAACGCAGGAAATACCAGAAGAGAAGTTCTCTCATGGAGATGAAAAAGCACCGAGTTAAGGTTCCTGCAGCAGCAGAGCTCTCTGTCACCATTACAGACTATTAACCATTTTTAGTGATTTTTATATGTATGGCATATAAAATTAACAAACATAATTTATTACCCTCTCACACTGTAGCTGAATGTTTTACACAGAGGACCTATTCATCACTCTTTAACTAGTGCAAACAAACAGGGTTCCGCAGCGCTGATTGATGGATATATCGGGTTTCTTCACCACTCCTGCTGCTCAAGCTGCTCTTGAATTAATAACTCGGAGTTTACTTTGCACATTGTTTTTTTTTTTTTTTTTTTTTTTTGAGAGCATTTGGAACACCTGAAGCCTGATTCTTATTAACACTAAGTCCCTGTTACACTGAAGAGGCCCAAATATGTAATTAATTTTTTTTCTTCTATTACAGACTCCTTTCTAAGGGCCTAATGACACAAAGGGGATCTCAGCTTCAATAAGAATTAGACGTCAAACCTCAGGAACTTGCAATAGCAGGGAGGAGTAAATACTATCGTTGTCACTGTTTCCACAGATCATCCTAATAATCAGCAGAAGTCTTTTGAACATAATGTGAAAAGCAGGCACTAATATTATGGGGGCTTTACATACTCTACTTGAAAGGGATCCTATAATAATTAGTTTAGAAATCTAATTTCCTCCATCTTTTGCAAGAAAGCTTTGGAAGTGAGCAAGACTAGTACCTTGACACTATTGCTTTTGGCTTCTCCATGAAATGCCATTCTAGCCTGGATCTGTTATAGATGGCTGAAAATCACCATTTCCCTTCCATTGCTTGTGCTCCTCAGGACATTTCTGCCACCCTGTGAAAGGAGTCATTAAATTTGGCAGCAGCAGCAGGAGCACACATATGCCAGCAGAAACTGCTGGGGGTGCTCAGCCTCCTGGAGCTGCCAGCTTTAAAGAGACCCCTTGGAGCAGGCGCAGCTCACAACCACATCGCTGTGCCTGCTCTCACAGCTGAAAAGCTGACGGTAGATTGACTTCCACAGGCCCTGGGGCTGCTGGGTCAAAATGGGCCAGGTCAACTGGAGACCAGTCTATTGGCAGAAATACCATCGCAGGGCGAGGCGGGTGGGTTAAGGTGATCCTAAACTTGAGTGGGAAGACATGGCTATGCTAAACTCATGCACCATATGGCCTTCTTTGCATTAATAACCTTTTCTGCCATCATTGAGCAGTGTTATTTCTGTGGCTTTAAAATAATCTGTGTGTTGCAGTGGTCAACTTCAGAGTTCATAAAAATGTTAAGAGAAGGACAATAAGGATATATGCTGTGACTACTCCCAGTTCATCTTCCAGCTACTATCCTTCAGTTATTTTCTGAGTGAGGCTTTGCATCTGCATCATGGTATTTGACTGCCCTTGGCAAATATTTCTCCTTAATTTGCCCAATCCTTGTTTTTGTTTACTTTTGGTACTTATAATGTTGAACAGCAGACACCAACAGTGAATTCTCATTCACTACAGGATTTGCCCTGTGTTTCTCACAGAACTTCAGTAACAATGAACTGATGGGCAAGAAGGGAGACTTAAGCCTGAATCGAGAGCAAAAAAAAACCAAGAATACTCCTGATCTTCGAGAGCATTTTGAAACACAACATTTAAATGTACCTTATTTACTGTTGTTTATGTAACATAGAAATTATGAATAACATTTTGATTACCAGTTCAATAATGATAGTGTTGCCCTTTGCATCAAGCCGTGCAGGAAATAGATATTTGCTTTCTGTGTAAATGGACACACATAATGTAGCTGAGATGCAAATTCAGAAGTCCTGGTGTGAAATCAATTTCTCCTCTGATCTACACTTGAAAGTATAGCTCCAACCTTTACATCTATTTGCCCTTTTGTGAAGTGTTAAGGTGCTACTCTAGTATACATGAGCTCATTTGATCACACACAAGTATCGACACGTACACCTCACTCAGCGTGGAATGTAAACCTCTGCATTTTTAAACTGGATTAAACTATAGTCAGAAATTCTGACTGCTTTAGTTGCTGAAACCTCTAAATCTTTTAAAAGAAGTTTTCTGAAAATACTCATTGACACTGATAGTGATCTTTGCCTATCTGAATGCTTGATAGAGGAGAGCTTGGCCAAAAAAAAAAAAAAAAAAAAAAAGTATAAAAACTACAAAGGTTATGCTAATTCTGAATTGAACCTCAATTTGGAGATGAAAATTGAAGCCATACTTATACATCTAACTAAATGACCAGTTTTCAGAAATACTGAGGTATTTCATCTCTCCTTGACTCAGTCCTTTTGTACCCAGGCACTTACTTAGATGCACCACATAGAAACAGAATGGTTTGCAGTGGAAAGGACCTTAAAGGTCACCTAATCCCAACCCCTGCCATGGGCAGGGACACCTCCCACCAGACCAGGTTGCCCAAAGCCCCATCCAGCCTGGCCTTGAACACCTCCAGGGATGGGGCATCCACAGCTTCTCTGGGCAGCCTGTGCCAGGGCCTCACCACCCTCTGAGTGAAGACTTTCTAATCCAAATCTTCTCTTTTCTAGTTTAAAGCCAAAACTCCTTGTCCTATCACTGTACCCCCTGACAGAGTCCCTTCCCAGCTTTCCTGTAGCCCCCTTTAGGTACTGGTAGGCCACTGGAAGGTCTCCCCAGAGCCTTCTCTTCTCCAGGCTGAATAACCCCAACTCCCTCAGCCTGTCTTCACAAGAGAGGTGCTCCAGCCCCTTGATCATCTCTGTGGCCCTGGACTTGCTCTAATACTTCCACGTCCTCCTTGTGCTGGGGGCCCCAGAGCTGAACTCAGGGCTCCAGGTGAGGTCTCACGAGAGCAGAGCACAGGGGGACAATCCCCTCCCTCACCCTGCTGGCCTCGCTGCTCCTGATACTGTTCCAGGATAGGGTTGGCTTTCTGGGCTGCAAGAGCACACTGCCAGCTCGTTTAGAGCTTCTCATCCACCAACACTCCCAGGTCCTTCTTCTCAGGGCTGCTCTCAATCCATTCTCTGTCCAGCCTGTGTTTGTGCTTGTGATTGCCCCAGCCCAGCTGCAGGACCTTGCACTTGGCCTTGTTGAACCGTATGAGGCTCGCACAGGTCCACCTCTCAAGCATGTCCAGGTGCCTCTGGCTGGCATCCCTTCCCTTTACCCTTTAGCACATCAACTCCACCACACAGCTTGGTGTCATTGGCAAACTTGCTGAGGGTGCATTTGAACCCACCATCCAAATCACCAACAAAGATGCTAAATAGTGCTGGTCCCAGGACTGACCCCTGAAGAACACCATTTGTTATTGATCTCCACCTGGGCATTGAGCTATGGACATTGAGCCATTGACTGCAACTCTTGTTGGCTGTCACCAGTCACCTCCTTATTTTTCATGTGCTATGTTTTCTAATGTTTTGAAACATGTTTTCTAATGTTTCAACTTCACCAGCTGCGTTAGAAAAAAAGTTCATCTCACTTTCTCCATTTCCAACCTTACAGCACAGTCAACAGCTACTCACTTAACAGAAGCCTTATGGATGAATTACTGTGTAGAGAACAACTTGCATATTATTACATAATTCCATTACTTCTGCTATCACTACTGTCTCAGTGTTCCTGCTGATATTTATGTGTGAATTTATTTTGGTTTATATTTTGCTTGTAGCATTTGTGTGGCTAAAATAACACAAAATCTGGGCATTCTGCATAATTTCTATTCACTAGCATTTACAGAATAATTCCAGCTCCTGTATTGTTTTGTTGCTGCAAGAAGACCAGAGATGTAAGAAAAATCTGGGAGAAACACAACAAAGGCTAACCACAGAGATTTCTGACTCCAAGTATTCACCATGCAGAATTCAAGAGGCAAAGGTGGAGGCACCTTGAAAACACTGCTCAAGAGGATGCAGGACAGCACCCATTTGCTTGTTTCTTGCCCTGAAAGTAACATACTACTCTGTTGTTCAGATCCATAAGCTCAAATGCAAATATCAAGATAAAGTTATCTAATTAGTAGCCTAACAATTGCCTCTGGGTTTTGTATGTTGTTTTTGTCAGGCTTGGCTTTCCGCTGTGGTCTCCTCTGAAAGACTATAATGAAGGTGATTAAAATGATTCATTAACATTGTGCCCCTTTGAGCAAACAGTCCAAATATTTCTGTATTCCCTGGTATTAAGTGCAGTGATCTTCACACAAATGTCCAAAGGTCTTTTAGACTTTTTAATTTTTTCCACAGCTTGGCTTTAATTAATGATTCATGTGCAAATTCACATACAATTAGTGTACCAGCAGACTAGCTTTCGATTTGCTTTGGACTCTGGGAGGAAGAGAGGAAAAATACGCTTGGAGCTCATAACAACAGTAGACCATATATTTGAATGAATGTTACAATTAAATGTCTGTAAATCTATCTGGTGTGTGTTGTCATGTCCGTTACTCAACTTTGCTTAGTAGTTGCCCACACTGCTCCCCGCTTGGTTCCTTCAAGGAAGGGCCCACGTGAGGCCACAGGTAGAAAACTGTACTGCATCTGTGCTGTGAAAGAGGAGAAAGGGATCCCATTTTTAAACTGAGTGCCTTTCTATCACATTTTTTCTAGATTTTATCTTTAAGGCAGTTAGTTTTTTGGCCACCCGCACTCTCCTTGGAAAAGGCAAACAATTTCTCCATTTGCTGGGAATGCACTTCTGATTTCCAGCCTAAATTTACTTATGGCCAGTTTCAAAGGTGGTTACTAGGTGCACCGGTTGGAAAACTTGTCAGAAGAAAAACGGGTGGAAATGTTAAAGCTATATGTTTTTTGGACTGACATTCTCTAGATCTGCATAAATAATTTGGCTATGGACACCTAAGTCCTACTGCATAGCTTTAAAAAGCTCCAGCTTAATGGGGAGATGAATGATTCTATCTCCACAAACCACAGACCAAATTTCATTAGTATTTTCAGGTGGTGAGCCCAATACTCCAGAAAGCATTTCAGACAGGATTAAAAATCTGAAGAGGCTTTTTTTTAATTTTTTTTTTTCTAAAAAAAAAAAGTAGTATATATATATATATGGCTATGGAAAACCCTTCTGAAGAACCGCTTCAGTGCTTCCTGGGGCCCCAGCTCCATCTGGCTTGGGCCCAGAGAGAAGTGCTGCTTCTGAAAAAGGCTGCCCTTGATAATACTTTGAATATGAAACAAGATTTTGGTAACACAGCTGTACTTAGCCCATGAAGTAGATTTCATGTTTACCAAAGAGGCCTGCAATTTGTGGATTGAGAGTTATTTTCTTCTTTTAAAAATAAAACTCAGCAGCGAAAAGCCTACATGAAGAAGGGAAGATGCCAAAATCAAGGCCTGTGGCATGTTTGGGTCTCCTGCATCTGAATATGACAGATAGTTCTCTTTTCTTGTTGTGTTCAGCAGCCCAGTTCAGGCTGTGAGATGTTTCTCTACGGTGTTTCAGCTACCAGAGTCAGGTGCAGGAGAGGAAGCAGGGCTGAGAAGGGGCAGTCACTGGGACAGAAGTACAAAAGGAGGGCTGTGGGATTAGAAGTAATGATAAAGATGAGAGGGAGACAGGAAAGGAGGACTCTGCATGCTTATTGCACTGCACAAGGGACAAAACTGAAGAGAAATTTGGGTTTCAAGTACCCTTAGCAAAGACAAAAAAGCCAATATGTATACTGTTGGTAGGAATATGTCAGTGAAACAAAGGAGCTGGTCATACAAACAGCTTGTTCTATGGAAAGAAAAGAAAGTCAAGAAACTCCGGGAAAGTACAACAGCTATGACTGGAAATGAGACACCCAGATTGTTTTGAATTTGCTCGGTCTGAGTTGTGGTTCAGTCAATGTAGCAGATAAACAGTTAATGCAGCCATCAAAGAACAAATGCAACAATCAAAAACCAACAGGAAAAGGCCATCACTTGCCATAACGTGAGCAAAACTGCTGCACTGAACCTCCTCCCTGCTGGCAAGTGGTAACACCAGATAAAAGCAAGGGAAAAAAAGAAATATTTTGCAAAAATCATCCCTGCTCCAAACATGTTTCTTCCTGTTGGAACTTTTTGAAGTCCAATTATTATTGTTTAGTCAGGTTTGTTCACAGGAACAATGAGAATGATGGAGCAGAAGAAAGACTCAGTTTCCAACCCATGAAATGTTCTTAAGATCATCTTTAGAGCTTGTGGATCTGATATGTAACAAGGCCAATAGACTGATACTGGGAGAAAAAGCTGGAGAAAGAGACAGAGGCTGGCTCACGCACATCTTACTTGGCATGCTATGGAAAGGGTTAAAAGTGGTCAGTTCATCACTCTGCTGTATGGTGCCTTGGAAGTTTTCACAACACCAGATGTGTGAAAAAAAAAAAGAAGAAAGAAAGAAAAGCGAAGGCTTGTAGACATCCTGGTGCCCTGGAAGCAGTTAAATTAACACCCAGCAGGGACAAATTTGCAGCTTTGGGAACAAGCTTAAAGTTAGTCTGTTTTCATTCCTGGAGCGAATTTGCAAGTGTATGACAGTGAAGTATAGCCTGAGAAGGAGCAGACAGCTTTGGATTAAGGATGGATAGCCAGAACTCACTCCCACCCTCCCTCTTCCCACTCTGTTTTGCACTTAGGCTGTGAAGTTCTCAATATTTCTGCTAATCCCTATGGTTTCCCATGTCTTTTACCAGTTCTAGGAGGAAAAGAAGCCATTCTTCTTCTTCTTTTTCTTTTTTTCTCCACTATAGCTGAAACCAGAAAAAGCTGGAGTCACCCCAGCAAAGCCTGCTTTAGCTGGGATTGCAGCTTACAGTAATTTGGAGAAATCTAGTTCTGCAATGGATAAAGCTGGATGCTCTTCTAACCAGAACCAAAGCACTAAATCCTTTAGTCATTCATCATTCACTTGGAGCCAGGCTGTGGCCCAGCTTGCAACCACTACAAATTACAGAAAGGTCTGGAAAAAGACAAGACTGTGCGAGTACATCTAACCCAACTTCACAGAATTGCAGAGAGCCCTCACAGTCTCTCTTCCTCTTACAGGTTGCAGAACAAACTGGCTCCTCCATAGAACTAGGCATTTTTTTCACACTTTGGTCATTGCAAGTGCTGTTAAGTTGACCACAGGGTACCTTTCATTCAAGGTGGACTATCTAGCTTCTAATGAAGGCCCAAGAGGACCATTAAATCTGCATCTTTCTTCCTTGTGCATCTTTTGCAAGACAGGAAGAAAACAACATGTTGGTTGTTCACAGGCTACACTTCCAGCTGGAGCTTGTACAAGAGCTGTAGGGTTCCATGAAAGAAGAAGCAGAGAACAGATGTGGACAAATATGCTGGTTGTTCTGGATCTCTGATTGGTGGAGGCTTGCAGGATGAATAGCACGGACTGAAATAGGCAGTGTATCCTTTCAGCTGGCAGTTTGAAGGGCTCTGAGTGAAGCATTTCTGGAAAGCTACATTTCTTGCCCTGTGCTGACGACTTCTTGCAGACACTTTGAGAACTAATAGACAACAAGCCCCTTATGCCCCCTCACTTGTTTCTTCCATAGGATACAGAAATAGGTATTTAAGAGTTACCTGTCTTCCCCATTTCTCCTTTGCAAGTTTGTTCCCTGTGCATCAACAGTTCCCATCCTGCCCCATTTCCTCCCATGCTATTTCCCACCCTCGAGTCCCCTGCCCACCTCCGCACCCAGACTCACTGTTGGCTTCCTCCTCCTGAGCCCGGAAAGGGGCTTTCGTAGCAGCCCAGCTCATGGGGGCAGCGGGAAGCCTCTAGCTGGACCTAGGACTGGCAGCTCTGGGGGCTTGGGCCAGCCGGTGGTGCCCTGGGGTTCAGGCTGAGCACCCACCACTGACTTGCTCTCCTCTCACCCTGCCACAGGAGACGCCCAGCCAAACCGCCCCTTGCTTCCAGCCCTGGGCAATGTCACATTGCAGGGCTTCCACCGTGAGTTCAGTGTGAGCATTTCTTTCAGCAGCACAGCTGGACTCAGGGAAGTGAGTCTTCTGCGGCGAGTTTGTGCCTCATGGATGTGTCCAGCTTAAGTACTGCACCTTCCTCACTGGCTACGTAGAAAGGTTAGGGGATTAACATTAAATACAGAGAAGTAATATGAAGGAGAGGGATAAATATCCCCCTTTTACCTGTTTTCTGCATTTTCTATTGACTCTCAGTATGCTGTAGACTTCAAATAATTCCTCACCTCTTCCCACAAAATCAGAAAATCATTAAACTCACATGTTTCCACAGCTATGTCAGGACTAAGTAGTACTATTAAAAGACTCTATGAAAGCCATTTGGCTTTTCAGAGGAACCAAGTGTTGGCAGCACTCTGCCTCCTTCTGAATTCCAGCTGGGGCTTGACATAACAGAGGCTCATCAGAGGGGATGGAGAAATGAGGACTCTGAAGAGATGACAGACACTCAACATGGTTGGCCTGTTCAACATGCAAAGGGTGATGTGAGGCTACCCTCAAGGCCCCACTCCTTTCTCACACATGTGGGGGCAAGCAGAACCTCAGGAACAGCCAGAGTATGTACACCCATGAACAGATGTCTCACAGGTCCTTCGGAGAGTTAGCAAGCTGCTGGGTTCACCTCAGTGGGCTGTCTGCCATCAATCCACAGGTGGAATGAGGAAAAGAAGCATCAAACACTGTTCTCAGTGCTCTAGCAGTCTCCTCTGGGGGATTGTGCAGGCTGTGAAGGCTGAGAGCTGGGGATGCTGGGTCAATAAGGAAGGATCTCAGAGCAGGAGGCAAGGGGCAGAGGACAGGCAGGTCAAGATGAGCAGTGGTGGGGTGGTGGGGTCAGGTATTGTCCTAGGACACAGTGACAGTGTCTCTGAGACTCCCTCTTGCTCTGGTTCAACTTCAGACTCAGTGAATTTCTGTGTAATGGTAAATGTGTTACTTACGTCCCTATCTCACAGCTCGTGGGTGGCTTGTAATGGCTTTGGGTGAGATCTTCCTTCTCTCTTTCCCTAAATATATAATAATATATAAAATGTAGAGTAGCATTTCCTTCCTCTCATGCTTTGTCTGGCTTGCTTTTTTAGATTATAAATTCTTCAGGGCAAAAGCTGTCTCTTACATTGTATGTGTACGTTATCAGAAACAGGCATGCAGCAAATGAAGCAGGCAGATGGTTCTGGATTAGTTCTGTTGGAGCATCTGGCCTATTTTCTGGATCTGAATCACATACAAGTGGTAAATTCACCCATGAAAACTCATATCAAAGGAACATTACTAGGTTTGTTGCTGTCTTAATGACAGTCATCTGTGGCCTGGGGCAGGTCTCCACCATAAAAGCACCAGCAGTAAAAGTGGCAGAATGAAGAAACAAATATTTGCCACTAGAATATTACTTCATTTTGAACCCCTAGAGAGGCAAATTACTGGGACTTGTTCTTGAAGACTTCATGGAATTAAAATAATAGAAAGACTCTAGGGAGAGAAATAAGAGCTAGACCTTGTGTTTTTTTTTTTCCTTGACTTCTTGAGGCATCCATAAATTGCCTACAAACGAGCAAAAACTTACAGGAAAGGGGTTTTCACCATGCCAGCTTCCGATGGCTGTGGAATTATATTGTTTTTCCAGGCTGCCTTTCCAAAATCCCTACAGGAAGTTGACTCAGGGCTTGACTCTGGCCTCGGATACACAACATGGCAATGGCAGAAATCTTCACTTCAACCAGGTAACAAACCCTCATGTATATCCCAGCTTCACCAATAAGATCAACACAGGTCAACACGGACTAACTTGCCTTGTATCAGAGAGCCAGACCTGAAACATCCTTGGTTCTTTACCTCCCATTGCATCTTCATGGCTCCTTACCCCAATCTTGCCTTATTACCCCTCTTTTCCAGTTAATCCCATAAACACAAACTCGTGTCCTGTTTTTAGTGTTGGTTCCCTTCTTTACCTCATTATACCAGGGCTATAAACTGCAAACTCTGCCACCAGCACTGTGGATCTTCTCACCTGCCCTTTTCTCCTTGCAGCCCCTACATCTTCTCTTAGGTACGCACCAGGCACCTGGCATGTCCCTCTGCTTCCCCATCTTTGCCTATGTCTTCAAGGTGGCCGTGGAGTAAAATCAGAGGACTGAAGCACATAGCAGTCTTACTGAACCTCGTTTTTTCCCCCACAGCCAGGGCAGATGACTGGCCCACAAAGTACCTCCTGGATCACTGCAGACCTGAAACAAACGTCTGTAGATGTGCACGTAGAAGCTGATATCCTTCAAAGTCCTTCTGTGAAACTCATCTTTTACTTGGTTCTTACAGAAGCCAGATCAAAACTGTCCCTTTGAGACAGGTGCCATGTTTAAACCATTTATACAGTTCTTACAGAAGGATATTCTGCCCTGTCAGGGGACCTCCCAGACACTTTCACAAAGCTATTAAACAATAAGGCTTCAAGTGTGCCGACATTAGCACAGAACACATCCAGGCAAGCGCAATGATGTTTTGTATTGGTATCTTCATGGAGGTACCTTCCAAAAGCAGCCCAAATGAGACTGCAGGGACTATCTCAGCTATGCCCCAAATCCATGAACCCAGAAACATTTGACCTAAGTGGCTAATATTCTATCATTCTAGTAGCATAAATAGTTTATGAAAAGAGTTCAAGAAAACTTATGAAGCTGGCAATGTCACCAAGCCTTTGAATTATAACGTCCTCAGGGACTGACCATCCACAGTGTGATTGTCTATATATTTGATTTAGTAAACAGGGTGAATGATATAAGGCACCAACAAGACACCAAGACAACTGTCCACTATGGCAATACAGAAACCTTTGACATTTTCTTTCTGGATTTGTGTTTGTAAATCAGTTACGGCCATTCAGTTGACCGTAGTTATGAGGACGTCCTCAAGTTTTTATTCAGAATATTTAATTCAGAAACCATTGCATGAAGGAATGCAACCAAAATGGAGCTATCAAGAAGAGCTCTCATCCAAACACTTTTTATAGTGAGCATTGCAAGAAAGGTCACATTGTTATTTCCTTACACTATGGAACGGTTTCTATTATTGCAGATTCCAAAAGCTTGGAAATCATTGTTATTTATGATCTCAGTCACATTTATGTCCTGGTTTGTACCAATTACCACAAGCCACTCTAGTTTTTTCTCTCTTCATTTAACAAATATTTCAAAATAATTCATTCACACTTGAAAACAGAGATTGCCTCACCAAAATGTGCTCCTCTCTTCTTCTTTAGTGGTAAACACAAAGGTCTAGGAAAATATTGTTTTGATATGAATCATCCAAAGAAGCCACATTTGCTTTGAGGGATTTCAGAGGCTAAACTAGAGGTGTAAGTAATCGCTCAGCAGTGAACAATAACAAGTTTTTCTAGCTGCATTTTAAAAGAAACCATGAGATCTTTTGCTCTTGGTGCCTCTTCCTTGCATAGCATTCTAACAATCTGACAGCTTAACATAGACTTCTTATTAAATCTGTATGGTGCCCATGCTTTAAAGAAGGACATATCCTGCTGCTTACTCTGCTGCTGTAAGTCCAATTATGCTCTCCCAAAATAAATGAAATTACCCTGGGTGCACACTGGAGAAAATCTCCGCAGAGCTGCCAGGTTAGTTAAACTACCATCTCCATCCCTTGGAGACACTTAAGAGCAATGCATATTTATCAGTTAAGCATTGATTTTCTGGCTGTTTGAAGAGCTGCATCGTGGCCCCTCTCCAGCCAGATGTGCCCATGTCGTGTCCCTGGGGCATGGAGTACTTGGAAGGACATCGGCCACATGCTTCAAAATACAGAGCCTTGCTGTAGGAGTGCATCAGGCACATATGGGTCACTCGTGCCTGGGGCAGGTAACAGAGAAGGGATTGCTTGGTATTCTGTAGGAAGGGAGAATGGTTGGCTTTAAAAGGAGTCTTAAGATCTGGAGAAGAAAATGATCTAAGATAGACCCCAGTTAGGGAAAGTAATGGCAAACCCAAACTGCAACTAATCACATTGCATTTCTGGGTCTTGGGGGAAAAAAAAGACAGAAAAGAGAAAGAAGAGAGAAGATGATCCCATCCTCAAAGACATTATAAAGGAATGAGGACTAACAAGGCCCTGAGTTCTCCACAGGGAAACACTTGTAACTACATGAACAACATTGCTGTTTTCAGAGACTTAAAAACAAGGACCACTGGTGGTTCGCGTAAAGCAGGGGCTGAAGTTCTCATGATCGCTTGTGTCCTCCTTGCCTCCAAAGCTGATGCTAAATAGGGCTCTTGTGGTCCAAGGACACATGCCCACAAGTACCACATGGAGTGGCCTTGCTCCTTTAGGGTTCCCCTTCTCATGAACTCAGCCTTCTTTTCTCCCCACATTTGAGCTAGTAAATTTGAATAAAAATATTGGAAAAAAACTCATCTTGAAACCTCTGAGTTTAATTTTGCTTTAGTACAAAAACAGAAGGGAATTAATAATATTTATAATATTTTATTTAGCAGATATTGGCTTCTTTTTTTAAAACTTCTTGATAGAAGACTGATGGAACTTATTGAATGAGTCATATGGGTGACCAAAAACTTTAAAAATATGTGCAGAATTTCTCAGATTACTTAAAAACACCAAGCTGTTTGTTCAAAAACTTTATGTCTAACTCCAGAAGCATCTTTCATTTCTCTGTTTCTTCACAGAGATAAAGTTAGATTTCAAACTTCTCCCCAGGTCCAGTTTCAGCTTTTCCTCACAGCAGTCCAGGTTCTGGATAAGTGTTGCAAACCCAAGTTAACCAGTGCAGATACTGAAGCTTTTAATTATTCCCTAAACAAAGAGACTGTTGAATTTGTACAAGTTTTATCTTGACTGTGCATATGTTGCATCCTGATAGACAATGGAAAGGTGAACCCTTCCCACAACAATGGGGAATAAAACTGAGAAGCAAACCAAACTTCCATTCAATTCAACCTTCTTCCAGGAAACCAAGATGATTTCCATCATTTTTATGACTTTTCCCTAGAGGCAAAAGACATCTAATTAGCAAATCGCACTACAAGTTTGCTCCGATTTGACACAAAGTGAATGTGACAGGCAGAGAAATTATAACTCCTGCATTTCCTGTTAGCAAGCTAGGGTTGATAAAGTGAAGTTCAAATGCTTTGGGGGGATCTTAAAGCTTGGGGAGTAAAAATCCAGAAAGTGAGCTGGTTCAGCTAAAAATGTAGGTTTATAGGTTTATTCAGTGTTATCTAATGGTAATGTCACAGCAGCTATTTATGAATGTGCACTTGCATTTCCAGCTACAAAGCATTTCAGCCAGATATGGTCCTTATTGATCACATTTATAATTAATTTAGGATCTAAGGAGGAACTGAACAATATCTAGCAGAATCACACCTTGATTCCTCATGAAAAAATAGAGCATGAGTAAAATATATATTAATCATGAAGTTAATTCGTAAATGCTGGTAAGTAATCATGCATTACTGTTAATGATCATTAGAACTCCTCAGAGGTGGAATATGATTCTCCAGGAGAGAAGACCATGCTGCCTAAATGAGGTGGTGTCCCCAGTGCTAAGATCAACAGGAATTGACCCATGAGCTTGTTTTGACCTTCACGATCTCTGTTGGAATATAATGCTGGGGTCCCTCCACTCTGATTTAATATTCAGGATGAATCTATGGGGACAAGCAGCCCTGACCAAAGGGCTGATGAGCTCTTGCATCTCTGCCAGCAGGCCCTAAAGTTGTTCACAGAACTCATAAACATTGCCAGCTGAGCAATTATGTTCAAAACGATCCTAGATCCTGTAATTTTATGGACCAAGTTTATGCAGTTGTCAGTATTATTCTAGCAGCTACAGAACACTCTACTGAGAGAGACCTACCCGATTTTCTTCATTTCGGCAGAACTTTGGAACAACTCGTAAGGGTCTTAACAAATCCATTTACTTCTCTAGAGCGCAGAAACAACAGCATTCTTGCTGCAAAAGCCCTGTAATCTGTGCCTACAAAAGTACACTTCTCAGCTGTGCCACGGGTCAGATAAGCACATCCAGCAGACGGAACTGTGGGCCAGGTGATGTGAGACTTTGGAAAGCTTCTTGCAGAAGTCTGTGATGATAGGCAAAACTCCTTCCATGTAATATCTGAAGCTTGGCACATAGCAAAATTAATTTAGGGAAAGTTTCCTAAATCAAAAGATCCTGTGGCTGTGCAGGTGATAGATCCCACTACACTCATGATACATTTTGAAACCACTGCTATGACCATGTTGCCTGTTGCCAACAATCATCTTGTTGGCTTGCCTCCCTCAGCAGCAGCCTAAGAGGGCATAGAACAGGGAGCTAACATTGCCTTGAGCAGTGTTTCTCTCAGTGTTCCTTTCCAGAATGTGACCTTGCAGGTTTTTTGTTTGTTTGTTTGTTTTGTTTTGTTTTGTTTTCAGAAAGACAGGAGTGTTTGCAAGAGTCCTGCCTGTCTCCCCTGTGCTGACAGATTGCTGGATGCTACATCAGGGATGAATGAAGGAACTGCTAAAATTCATTTGCCTGCCAGTCTATTAAGAGAATGGGGAAATGTGCCTGAGAAGTGAGCACACAGTGGCCCAAGGAGGAGAGCAACAGCCAGCAGAGCCCTCCCATAAAACAGCAAAGCTGTGCTTGCTTGTTGCTTGCTGTTCATTCTTAAGCATCTTCAAACAATGCAACTCCTCCTCACCCAGTCTGCCTAAATGTTTCACCTGGTGCCTCCTACTGAAGGATCCTGTGTTGGAAAAAGCCGTGTTTAGGTGACCAGGGAGTTTAAAGGAGTTAAAAGGAGAAAGGTTTCCATGCGTACAACTATATTTACTTTATCTCAAAAATTCATACATTTCACTCAAAAAGGTTGGCCAAGATATGCCAGTTATGGACGATTCATTCATGGTGCTGCTTCTCAGTGACTTTATGGAAAATGTAGGGTTTCATTTCTCAGTAGTTTCTTACAGCTCTTTCTCATATCAAAGAAATTCATGAGCAATCCCTACATCTGTATTACCTTTCCATACCTTCAAATGCTATGAACCCACCAAAACTCCTCAGAACGGTTTAAGCAACCCACTATCAAATGCGTGCTTTACCTGTTTTGCATGTGGTTTCCAGTTTCGGGGGTACAGTGAGGTTACATGTTTGAACTTCAATCAACAGGTCTGAAACATGGGATTTTGGTGCATGGTGACTTGGCATAGATAGCGTAACAGCTATAATAATTGATCATGTCAGAGCAACGTCTTATGACAAAACAGTGGGAGCTGGCCATGCGGTATATAATTGTAGATGTATCTGTGGAAGCCTTCACCTTCATATCTAAGCATGTATTTTATGCGGAGAATATTCCCAGAAGTGTGATGGGTGTTTATAAAGCTCACAGATAAGTCTTAGTCTTTCTTTGCCAAACAGATAACAAATGTGCAAACAGTATTTTTGTCATGTCAGTCAAACGATATCTAAAAACAGAATTTCCTAACCCTGCCTCCCTGAGGAAACCGATGACATTAAAATTAACATTGTAAAATGCATTCTCTAAGATAACATAGGAATTCATTACAATTTTGCTGTTCAGAAGAACCCCAAATTTTGTAAGCTAGGAAACTTAGATAAGCTTGTATCTGCCCTACTATCTCACCTTTCTGACAAGTAGCTACATAATATATAACAGTGACATATTCACTCTTGCTTTAAGGAAGGAAAAAAAGGAAGTTCTTAGCACGTCTTTCTTGAAATTCTTACAAATGTGCATCTGTGATACACCTGAATAGGCACTAAACAGGCCATCAGCAGCTCTGATGAAGTATGTTCTGAAGTCATTACACACCAGTACACATCTCCTGGAGGAATGAGGCAAGGATGGAAAACCCTTTTTACCACTCAGACCAGAATGTAACAAAGAAGGAAGAATTTGGCTTACCTGTCTATGCTGCTGAGAGACTGGATACTGCAAACCTGAGATTTGCTGGCTTTGCTGAATTTTCTGAAGCATCATTTTTTGCTGCATTGCTAGGGGTACATTGGGTGGCCTTTGAAGAGACTGGTTTGGGAGAGGCTGAGCAGCTTGTGGCTGTGGCTGTTGTTGCTGCTGTGGCTGTTGCACTGGGGCTGAGCTCTGTGACTGCTGCGTGTAGTGCAGAAGGGCAGGCTTGCTTTGGGAACCCAAAACTGAAGGCATCTGCTGGTTTGTTTGCTCTGAGTTAAAGTGAAACAAAGGCTTTGTGTTGCCATGATGCTGCTCTAGTGGTGGCTGAGCACTGTTGATAAAGTTTCTGTTGAGGTCCTGAGGCTTCTGTTGCATGATTATGTCCATGGGATTGCTCTGGGGAGTGGTTGGCTTATAGACATAGTTATTCATCCCTTTTGACTGGTTTCCATTCACGGGCACCCCAAGCATCGCAGAGCTTTGTGGGCTGAACTGCTGCTGGCGAAAAGAAGGACTGGGGATTTTCTCTTGCACAAAGGGCCCGGGGGAAGGACCTGATGGAGACAAGGTGGACCAGTTGGCTGTCTGGTTCTGCTGCTGCTGTTGCTGCTGAATCAAGGCATGCTGCTGACGGTTGGCTGCGATCTGTTTGAGTTGCTGTGCATGAGAAACCTCCTGCCAGTTAGGCAATGGCCGACTGGATGCAGAAGAGACCTGCGATACCTGTGTTTGATTCTGAGGCACCGAGGGGATGGGTGAGGAGGTGGACATGGCAGCAGTGGCCATAGTGAAGGCTGGACCTGTAGAAGAAGGCCTCATCTGTGGGGAACCCACAGAAGCCTGGTTCATGCCTGGTGTGTATTCGCTCTTAATTACCATCTTATCCATCTGCAGAGATCTCACAGGACCCCTCTGGCTTTGTTGCCCAAGGTCAATGTTGAACGGTTCATCTTGCTTTATTGTGGCATTTATCATATTCTCTAGCTCAAGATCACTCATTGGTGGCACTGATATGTTAGTCAGTTCATTAAATAGTTCCTGAAGCTCTGGATCCATCATTTGTTCTCCTGAGTCTTCCCCATATCTGTTAGGGAACATGTTCTCATGGGACATCTGGCCATCTAAGTGTTTGCTGCAGGACATGGTTTCTCCCGGTTCTTTCTTTACCTCTTTCAAAGTCATATTAAACATGCCATTCCCACTAGCATGTGCATTATTTGCTAGGTTACTGGTCTTTCTTTGTGATCCTTGCCCCACAGGCATAGTTCCAGACATTGACTGGCTTTGGCAATTGTTAGCATGATGTCCACCTTGTCCCATTGGGATATTATCACCCACTCTTAACCTCTTAATGTCAAGGAAAGAGTTGTCCGAAACACCATTTGGCCTCTTGTTGTTGACAGGTGACAGATTTACCACCAACTTTCTCTTCAAGGAGCCTTGGAGCTGAAGGAAGCAGAGACAAAAAATAATAATTGTTAGATGACAACTGAAGAAACAAGCTATAGCCTATCTGGTGCTTATAGAAGGATCTTGCAAGTCAACAGGCAAGTAAGCACTGCACAGCACAGAAAGCTATTCTGGGCAGCACAGGTCAGTGAAAACAGTCAATGAAATTGTGCAGAATTGTAGGGAAACTTGAGTGAGACATCTCCCTGTCACCGCCATCCCTGTCTTTATATCCACCAGCAGTTTTTGGGCATTACTGCCTCTAGCTGATCAGAGACCCCACCTTCCCTGTGGGTGTGAGTGGAGGGAGGTGGTCAGAGCTGTAGCTGGCAAAACCAAGGGCATATCCATCCTAGATATGCTCCCGTCTATCTATGCCAGACAAATCTGATGTTTTTTCAGACAGCAGAGACTAATGCAGCCATGAAATCTGCCCGTGTATCTATCCAATACTGCAGGATTTCACTGTAATTATTTTGGTTCATGATCCAAAAGATCATGTTTGGACTGCAGAGTCCAAAGGTCCTAGGAGATATTTTAATGGCACAAGTGAGATCTAGGCATCCTGATCTCACAGAGGTTTATAATGATCAGAGATCAGTGTAGTTAAAGATGTTAGATGTTAACTTGTTCAAAACTTGAAATGAAGCCACTGGAACCATGTCAGTTTATGTCAGCCAAGGGTCTGGTCCATGATGTACTGCCGGATTATTTTCCAGATTTGTATATTAATACATTAAGCCCTAATTGTTTATGTTCTGAAACATCTGCTATAAAACACAGTACACACAACACCACTCTGAGAACGACAACTCTACTTCCTTTTCCTTGAATATTTACAGCGATACATTCATCTGCTCACAAACCCTGTGGGTCTGCTGAAAGAAAGGAGTTTCACAGCCCTGTCTGCCTGATCTGCATTCATCTGCCACGCTTGGACGTGCAAATTCCCACCCTGTGCACACAAAACAGAGGTGTAGTTCCATGAGCTGAAGAATTTGGATCTATAAATGCATATACCCTCACGTAGCATTTTTTCAAATTTCAGAAAGGCAGTTCATAAAAGAATAGATCACTTCTTTATTTTATTTTTTTCTTTTTTTTTTCTTTTTTTTTTTTTTTCTTAACAAACACACCTGTCAAACCTTCAGGTCTCTACATTAAAGGCGTGTACCAAGCACCAGACACAGCAGCCATGGGCATACGCAGACCTAGCTCAGACCACGTGCACGCTGCTGCTGCTTCAGCTGCCCAGAGGTCTGTGAGCAATGTCATGAAACTCCACAGGGAAATTCAGCTCATCTTGTGCCTGGGCAGAAGTGCACTGACCAAGGAGATGGCAGGACAATGTCATCTGACAAGTAATCGTGTGCACCACTGGGAAAACCAGGCCCATTACAAAGTGTGATGTCTTGGGAAACCACAACGGGCAGATGAGACACTGAGATCTCTAGTTTTGTAGTTACGGGAGGAAGGATGATTTATGAGATCTTCAGATCACATTATTTGGACCCTGCTGTTTCAGGCACAGAAGTCCACGGGTACGTAATACTCTGTCATGGCCCCCACTCCCCTCAGCTTCAGACTTACCCACTGGTAAGAACTCTTCCCACATAATCCCATGCGTGAACACTTTTATTCTAGAGTGAATGCCAGGGAATTGTTTGGGAAGAGCTCATTTCACTAACACAATTCCTCAGTACCCATCTAGCCTCCCACTGCACCAGCAGGGCACTGGGTTAACCCCTTAAAACTAAGGCTTGTAATTCCTCTCTCTGACACTGAAAATCTCACCTCATATCTGAAGTCAAGTTTCCAGCATAGCTTTGGAATCACAGCTTCATGTTTCTGTTTTACAAGGACAGATATGTTGGTGCCTACCTGTGCAAGTCCAAGACCTTTTGCCTACAAGAGTAACTAATTGTCATTAGCTGTCCTTGGGGAGGGATTTTTAGGTGGCAAAGGGCAGGGACTGCCTTTGGTTAGCATCTTCCTCCTGACACATGACTCACTGTACTTTCCTCTGCGAAAAAAGCAGTAAGGTGCACTTCCTTTTACCATCATCTTTGCTGTCAGTGTGTTTATTAGAAATCATTCTCATACCCCCAGATTCATCTTCCTGGGAAATGGGGAAGTCCCCTGATCATCAGAATACATGACTTGGCAGCATGTTTTGCTTTCAGATGTGCTGCTGACAAAAAGGCTGAACAGATAATTAATAGTGTATCCTCTGCATGTATGTGCTTTATGTGGTAAATACATCTTTCTGAGTTAATTTTACTTTTGCGTGTCATTTTGAACCAGAGGGAACTCTTTAAAATGTCCTCACATTTTCAGAGCACCTGCACCAGGCTTTCTGATGCAGTTAAAGTTGCACAGCGCTGTGCATAGTGGCTGTTTTTCTTCTGCATATGAATTAACCACTCGCAGATATGGGCGAGGTATGGAGTGGTTTGCCCAGTGACCTGCACAAGTCAGCGGCAGAGCAAAGGAGAGCACCGTGATCTCTGGACAAGTCCCTTCATCCAGCCCTCCCTTGCCATGGGCTCGAGCACTCAAGGGTTTCATTACATGTGGTCTCCTAAAATACCCACCAAAAAGATTTGTAAAGAAGAAATGTCAAGTACTGACTTATTACATCTCCGTAAAACTGTCCAAACAACTCTCTCCATGTTGATAACACCTTGGTCAATGCATGCATTAGGGGTGTGGAGGGTTAGGGTACAAAGCTGTGAGCAGCTCTCAGGGACAAAGCCCCCTCTCCATCCCTGCCATGAGATGTCACCAATTACAAGGCAGGGCAGTTTGCCGGGACCAGACTGTGTTCTAGCGAGACAAGCAGTGTCCATTACAAGCCCCTCTGTCTTGCTATTTCATCTAAATAGTGTCTTTTATGTGGCACCAATGCCCAAGAATTATGCTTCTTTTGTCTTCTGAAGGGAAATGATTCAATCACTCAAACCTTTGCTGTTTTCTAGCAATTGCATTTTTCAGCTACCGATCACTTTTTCATCAGCCAGAGCCCTTTTTCCCCAGGCAAAACACACACTCTTCAGAAGGGGGGAAAAAGAGCTTGCCAGATTTCGAGCTCCATCTCTTCCAATTTGCAAACCAGGATTGATTTGGGTCAGTAAATGTAACATAGAAGTTCCTAGGCACATAACAGAGGCACATTCCTCAGATCAAACAGGCTCATGATTACACATCTCAAACCACTCGAACTGTGTAATACTGAAAGGCTCTGTGATGGGAAATGTGTGACATGACAGTAACTGGGAGAGGAAGAAGCTCTCCATGCACGGCTCCATCCCACAAAAGGCGGGCAGGACTTTATGAACCATCAAAGATTACATGCATTTCCTGGCAGCCCGTATTGTAAGACCTTTTGCTAAGCAGGCTCTGGTGAGTCAGCACACAGCCATGCAGTGCAGGGTGCATTGATTTTCTGAAGTTAAAACTGCATGGGATATGCATGAAGTTAAATGCATGAGAACATGTTTGCAAGATACTGCAAACAAAATTCTCAGCAATGTTATCAGGCAAGGGCAAAACTCTAGAGATGACGCAGTCTGAACAGCACGGTATGATACCACCTCCTGTGCAGAGGGACAAATGATTCCTCCTTAAAACTTATTTCGAGTCTTTAAAGGGATTTAAGAGAGGCAGCTTCTTCTCCAGTGCTCCCTGACACACAGCCAAATCAGCAGGAGTTCCACTGAGCTAATAATTAGGGCACATCAAAACCCAGGTATCAAATCATTATCTTTCAGGGAAAAACCAAAAGCAACCAAACAAAAACCCATCAGCTTTTGCTTCAGCTTTCTTTTGGTTGAAAATTGTTACTACATGCAAAACTAGAGGATTTTGATGAAAACTGATTTACTTTTTCTGTCTCAAAAGTTTTTTCAGAGACTGGAAACAAAAACTTCTTTAGTCCAAAAGCACAGTTTTACAATGAGAAATTTAAGGGATTTCTTCCTCCAACTACCCATATTTATCAGTATTTTTATTAGCACATCTTTGATCCACTTCAGACATTACCCACATACATTCACTTGTATTGCTTTCAAGTGACCAAGAATGGCCAAGAAAATAATTTGTCTGTGACAGCAGGAAATGCTAAGGACCATCTGATTTCAGTTTCAATTAAAGTCTTATTTTTTTGTGTGTCCACTCAGCTTCTTCTGTTGGATTTATTTTCTTCAATTTTTTTTTCCATCTTTTAATAACGCATAGGACAACAGCACTTGAGAAAGTCCTAGATTAACCATCCAGCAGCACATGGTTTCACAACTATTAGCAAGTAAAGCACAGCTTATCCCTCCAGCTTGCTGGAGTATCTCCACGGCACCCGGAGATCTCCAAAGTAATTAATTTCCCAGTGCAACCCATCCTTGGCCTTGCACAGATGTGTTAGTAACATCTCTAGCTGTCATCTCAAAACATCTACAGCCAGACCCCGACGACTGGACCAGAACACCAATGCCCTGCACGCAACCTACAGAGCAGATATCACAGTAAGTCAGTTTTAAGTCTCCAGTAACCCTTACTAGCTGAAGATGTAAAAGAAAGATCTCCCACCACGTTTGCTCTCCTCTCTCTCACATTTTCCTGCCAAGGTTTGCAGCTTTCTTAACTTCTATGGTGGAACAGTGGGAAGGAAAATGAAGTGACCGATACACTTTGTAAAGCAGGCAGTGAGGCAGTTTGTGCGGAGTAATACTTCTCATGGTAGAAACCCAGCTTTGGTTTTTATGCTTTTAACATAGAACAGTCAAATCCACTTTAAAAGGTGGACTTCCTAGACTTCCTCACAATATGTGCTGACTGTATCTATAGCTGCATTGTAAACAAAATCCTTCAAGTATCTGGGGAGGGAAGGAGTAAAGGAATTACATGAAAAATACAGAAAATATTCGAACAATGAAAGTTTCCAAAAAAAAAAAAAAAAAAAGAGAGAGAGAGAGAGAGTAAAGAAACAGGAATTGATTCCAAAGAAGAAAAACATGCTGAATGCTTCTTCTCATTTATGCTGTGAAAGCACCTTCGCATCCCAGGCCTGCAGCGAGGCCTGGACTCCAGCCACAGCCCCCAGGCCTCACAGGCCTCCTGGGCCATCACAGGTCCTATCGCCAGGGTCACACCCACACCCTCACAGCCCCTTCCTGACTACAGACACATTTTTTAGGATCAGACAGAATGTTTCCCGTTACAACTTTTTCTACACAGCTCCTGATACCATCTGACAGCTTTGGCCCTTCCCACTCTTCCCCATGTCCAGGGCAGTGCCACAGAGCAGCAGTTTTGCTCTGATGTCTCTCCTGAAGAACTCCTAAAGACCTCCTAAAGAGGTCTTCTTCTGAGCATCCATCCCCAACACCCTGCTCTGCACTGTTTTCTGCAGAGAAAGCAAAGCCAAGGATATTTATTTTTAATATTTCATCCTCATTTGCAACTTCCACCTGGCATGGCTGGAAACACAAGCTTGACAGTTGTCTTCAGAAAGATTTTAGCACTCCAGGTTCAGAAAGTTTGGTCTGCTGGATGATGCTGATCTTGGAAACATTTCCAAGTGACAGAACCGCAGCCCTGGACAGGCCGTGCCATGGGGAGCAGTGTGATAGCCACTGAGTCCCCCAGAAAGCAGCACAGCATCACGATGGGGTCAAAGCCCTGCCATCTTTGCCTCAGCCTGGTTGGCACAGGCTCAGCTCTATGTGCTTTCTCTTCTTTGTCTTCCTCCATGCTGCCCCCTTGGAGCACATCTGCAGGAAGATGGCCAGTTTTGCTGAGCTGAGGAGGAGGTGCCTTCAGCCTCACACTGCTGGAAAGCGACTCTGCTCAAGCCGCCACAGCTCCAATGCACCCTGCTCCTCTCCCGTTTTGCTGATCCACTCCTAAAACCACTTCGATAACAAGGTGCAAGGCTTGCTGCCATTAGGATTTTACTCTGTAGGCCCTGAACCTTCCCACCTCCCATCATCGTATTTGTGATCATAAACTCTAGGATAGAGCATCTATACAGTGCCTTGTGCATGGGCATCCCACCTCCGGCTGATCCCTAGATATAATCAACACTGTCAATAACCATGATGGAGAGGTAGTACAAATTTTTCTCCCTGTTCACTATAATAAGTGCCACTAAAACTGACTTTATAGCAACAAACAAGTAAGTTCCTTGGCTGACAAGTATCCACTTAATTCTCATTAGCTGGGGAGCAAGGCTGGAATAGTAATCAGTATGTTAGAAATGCCACAGTTTACCTTCACTTATGGAAAAATTACATATCTTGCCAACTGAACATACCAACCTAAAAATGCATCCATATTATTCACAGTGTACTGCTTAGAAATACAACGTCAGGGCTTTGGTCCAAGTTGTTGAAGCACAATAATTATATTTTTATGCAGATTCTACATCTGATGGATTATAAAATATCATGTCTAGCCACAGTCTTTTAGAAGAACAGGAACACAGAGAAACAATAGCAATTTAACTAGGTCAAGATTGCTAATCAGAATGTAGCAGTCATTACTGTGAGCAAAACAAAAAAGGCATGAAAGATCTGTATTTCTTATCCTGAAAACTGTGTATTTGTCTTTTGGAAAAGCCTCTTTTTTCTTCCTTTTCCTTTTCCTTTTCTTTTTTCCCTTCCTTTCCTTTCCTTTCCTTTCCTTTCCTTTCCTTTCCTTTCCTTTCCTTTCCTTTCCTTTCCTTTCCTTTCCTTTCCTTTCCTTTCCCTTTCCTTTCCTTTCCTTTTCTGCCTTGTCTTCCCTTCCTACCATGAATAAATTAACAATCACTTTATACGAAATCTACAGAAATTTATGTCAACATTTATTACCATGAAATGTGGAAAAAAGCGTAATACAACCTGAGCTTTGGGAAATACAACTGCTTAACTGATCCTATCCTGATGAGAAGAAAATATCAAATTATAATCTTATATTACATGTTATATTACATGTTATATTAATGTTATATTATGTTACATATTTAACATTATAAATGTTGACAGGATGATCAGACATGTAAAAGAGGTCATCCAACACCACCCTCCACATTGTCTACCAGTTTCATAATTCAGCTTAAAGTATCAAAAACACATACTGTCTTGCACAGGAAGCTCCTAATCCTTAAAAATGTGGTGGCTGTTATTTGATTTGCCTTTTAGAGACCAATGGCATAGCAGATTTCACCTAAGGAAAGACTGCTGGGAGCAGTCTGGTCCTAGTTTTCTGCCCAGCATCCCTTCCGAACTGGCAGTGCAAAGGCTTTCAGCTTCATTAAGATCACACAACCTTGCTCACACATGGACTTTAATTACCTAAGTACCTATCTCCTCTGCATCATTGTTTCAAAAGCTCAGTCAGTGAAAGAAGACAGCAGCCATCCAGACAGCCTTGGAAAAATAAGGAAATATTTAGATTGTTTTGTTCTTCCTGCAAATCAATGTGTCACAAAGCGCACTCACACCAACTGTTTGGCCTTGAGACCTTCTGCAGGGTGAGTTACAGTTCATGGGAGATGCAGTCATCAACTGGGAAAAAAAAAAATAATCTCAGCATATTACACAGTTGTGCTTCCAGCATTGAATCCACCAGCCAGAACAAGGAGAACCTGCTGGAGTGAGTAGTGCCTTCCGTCACTGCTTCATCTAAGACTTCTAATAAACAAATGGTCAAAATGGCTTCTTGTTAGGAGGAAGGAGTTCTGATCCTCTGCCAGAACTTCAGAAGAGAAGTGAAAATTAAGAATTTAGGACCAAATGCAGGCCAGTGGTAAGAGAACATATCTAGGAAGGACGGTGCACTCACTGCATGGCTTGGTTTGACCTGCATTAGCATCTCTCCCCTGCCTCTGCCCAGCGTGCACGTTCACCCCCATTGAGAAGGACATAAAGTAACAGCAGTACCTAGGAGCCATTTCCAAAACCTTCAGCTTAAACCTGCAGTATCAGGACTGGCCAAGTGCGCCTCACCAAGAGTTTGACCTATATAAGCAAAACAGGCAAATATGTTAGGGGACTTTGGAGACAAGTAACAAGATTTAAGAGCTTAGAAGATAGTCTTACGAGGAGAACAGACAATAGAAGGGACAAATAAAAGAGAAAATTATGGAATTTTATATAATACGAGTCTAAAGAGTAACTGCAGATCAAGAGGTTATTTAGCAAGATGAACAACTGTAAATTAAGTACCAATTAAAAGAAAACCTTTTTTTTCCAAGATGGATAGAGTCTGAGGAAATACATAGCATGATTTAAAGAGGGACTCAGTATTTGTCTGGAGTATGGAAGACACTGACTTAAGAAACTTGATGACAAAATATTTAAAAGGAGATGTGAAATGTTAAACATCAAGGTTCAAACCAGTTTATGGATCATAGAGACTGGCTAGGGTTTTGGTGGGCAGGGAAAGAAGAGACGTGTTGAAGAGTGTTAAACTATTTGCAGGCCTACCAAGATGATCATATATTTTTCCCCTTAGATATTTGTCATTGTTATTTATGAGATGCTGTAGGGGTTCAGACAAGACATGGCTGTCCATGTCACGCAGCTCCTGTATTTCCAATTCTTTAGAAGTCTGGAAGAAAACCGTACAATGGAAGTCATTTGACCAGTATCGAAATATTTTCCACCAATTGTACTCCTGAATTTCAGTTTTAGCCTGAAAACACAAACAGAATGACAGAACAAGAATTAATAGTAAAAACCAGTCTGAGACAATGGGAGATCATTAGCATATTACAGAAGCCCAAATGTCTTTCTCTCTTGGATTAGCACATGTTGCCATGTCATTGCTTTTTCATTATTTAACCGTTCTTTGAGGAGCATCTTCATGATACTTTCTGAGAAGTCTGAAATAATCCCAGAAAAAGCAAATGGCCAGAGAGGGTGAAGGAAAAGGTTTGGAAACAGACAGCCGTTGAGCAAGGAATACTCCAGGAGCTGGAAAAAGTCTGAGTAGACAGAGTAGCTCAAGAGCAGTCAGGGGTAAGAAAAAGGTGCCTACAAGCTAAAAAACAAACCAAACCAAAACCAAAAAAAAAACCCACCACCAACAACAGATCTTTCAGGTACTGGAAAGCTTACAATATGATGCTTAAAAGGAATGTGAGAAACATCAAGTGGAGTGGAGATGAGAATTGAAAGATGTTTCAACAAATAGACAAGTCAAATGCATAGAGATGTCTCTGAATAAAGTGAAAATAAGTTTCCTGGCTTTCTTTTTCTCTCAAAGAGAACATTCTATAGCACAGAGCATCTAGCAAAAGCTTGGCTCGTACAAAAAGATTTGATTTGGCAAAAACAAGGGCCCTTAACCTCTGGAAAAAAGAGCAGAGCAGTGGTGTCAGAAATATATGCCAACAATCCTAATAGGCCTAAGCCCAGGGGCTTTGTATGTACAAATACCTGTGGACAATACCATGTATTTCACAAAGAAGACATTGCAATAGGGTTCATGCATCTCAAGAGCTGTCGATCCTGTACCAGATGCCATCATCATATGGTTTAAAATAAAACATTGACAAGCATTCTCCTGATTCCTTGATAGGTAGGAAAATAATGTGAAGATCAAATCTGGTTGCAAGAAAGGGATGAAAGAGGGAAAGAATATGAAAGCTGTGCCTTGGCCTGTCTGGAGGAGACGGGCACAATGGCAGTGCCCTGCATGACCCTCAGATGGACTGAGCAGATGCTCAAGGAGGCAGCACCAAGGCTGGATTTGCAAACCTCCCCGGTGATGAGGTGATGTCGTTTGCACACTGCAGCCTTTCAGCTCCTCCGTCCTGCCCACCCGAGGCAAAACCCTGCTGCTGAGCACACACTGTGGTTTGTGGCTCTGAGCAGCGATGCCAGTGTCTGAGACTGTCAGTATAATCCTCTGCTGCACAGGCTCATGTCTCTGCAGCTGTCCAGTCTGCAAAGAGCCTTTGTACTGCATGCTGTTATCCTGACTACAGCTTTCTTCAAGGGGATAGTTGGTGCTAGACTCATCACTAAGTTCCATGGAGTCACTGTGGGACGCTCCTGGTAGTTCTGGACAAGCTATGCATTACATCTTCTGTGGTGGTAAACCACAAAGGGACACCAAAATACTTTCAGGTATTTTTGGCTACTATAATAGTTTTCAGTGAGTGGGACGCAAGTGGATTCAGATCACTTGATGCTTCCTATATGGCTTATTCACTATGTGAACCAATCACGTATTGTGTGAATTCATGCAAACAGAAAGAGCACTGAAAAATGAGCAGTTCTAGGCCTCTCCAAGACAAAAGGCATTCTCAAAGTCCTTTTTTCCTCCACAGCAGCTGTGGTCCTGTTTCTAGAGTAAATGGTTATCCCTGGCTTCGTAATACCAGAATAAGAAAAATTCCCTGTTCAGAAGTGGCTGAGTGGAATAGCATTTCCTTCCTGACACAACACAGCAGTGACAAATGAACCTACTGGACACAGGTATCACAAACATCACTAAAACTAGCATTATTTTGGCTACACAGTGAAAATGACTCAGCCAAGAACACTAAGGATCCCTTGACTACTACAGAGCTTGTAGTTGCATCACTTCCATACCCTACACCTTCAAGATGCACCAGGTGTGGGCAGAAGCACAACTGTTCAGCTGTTCTTATAGCTTTGATAAGGGAATCCAGACACCTGGAGTAAGTCCCCACCAAGAGTCATGCAGTGGAAACCCTCTGAAGTCATATAGCTCCATAGATGGGTGTCTACAATTCCATCTCTGTAGGTCACTAACACAGTAGAGAGCTCATTTGCTACTTACCCATTTACCATGCTAATCACAGAAAGAAAATAAAAGTATTGTGGCGATAGCGTTAGTGGAGAGTTCCTTAGAAGGCATTTAAGATTATAAAATGACATAGCTGTGAAGGGACCTCTGGATCATGCCATCTAGGCCTTGCTAAAAGCAGAGCTAACTTTAGGACCTCGTCCAGGTGAATGTTGAGTACCCACAAGGATGAAGACACCATAACTTCTCCATTCCAGTGTTTGACAGCTCCCATTTTTTACCTTATGTGTAGTTGGCAACTCCTTGTTCACTGCTTATCATTTTTTTGATATTCATCTCTAAGACAAATCTGTATGTTATCTGGTAGCACTAGAAACTTTAAATGTAGTGTGAATGGAGCAAATGTGTAAGTGTGATTCTCTCCAGATCACATAAGGTGAGGGGGGGGAGAAGGTGAAAACCACAAATGACAATGCACTTGAGAAGTGCAGATCTGTATTTTTATGCAGATTGCAGGGTGGTGGCCAGTCACTAGTGGGTTTTCCCAAGACTCAATTTTAGGGCCAGTTCTCTTCAATGTTTTTATAAATGATCTGGAGACAGAAGTCAAATGCATACTAAGTAATTTCAGGACAATAATACATTAGTAGGAGCTGTTGACTCCCTTGAAGGTAGAAAGTCTAATCTTGATAGATTAGACCACTACCCTCGAGGGTAGAGAGGCCTTGCAGAGATATCTTGACAAATTAGAGGGCTGAGCAATCACCAAGCACATGAAGTTTAACAAGAGCAAGTGTCAGATTCTGCATCTGGGACAGCGTAATCGTGGATTATGCTGCACAGAATGAGGGAAGAGAGGCTGGAAAGTGGTCCTGTGGAAAGGGATCTGGGGATTTTGGTCAATAGCAAGCTGAACATGAGTCAGCAGCATGCCCTGGCAGCCAAAATGGCCAACCCTTCCCTGGGCTGCATCAAGCACAGCACTGCTAGCTGGGGGATGGAAGGGAGTGTCCCCTTCTGCTCTGTGCTGGTGCAGCCTCACCTCGAGTACTGTGTGCAGTTTTGGGTGCCACAATATAAGGACATAAAGCTATTAGAGAGGGTCCAAAAGAGGGCTACAAAGATGGTGAGGGTTCTGGAGGGCAAGATGTATGAGAAGCGGCTGAGTCCCTTGGTTTGTCCAGCCCAGATCAGAGCAGGCTGAGGGGAGGCCTCATGGCGGCCTGCAGCTCCCTCACGAGGGGAGCGGAGGGGCAGGCGCTGAGCTCTGCTCTGTGGGGACAGCGACAGGACCCGAGGGAACGGCATGGAGCTGGGACAGGGGAGGGTCAGGCTGGGTGTCAGGGAAAGGTCCTGCACCCAGAGGGTGGTCGGGCACTGGGAAAAGCTCCCCAGGGCAGTGATCACAGCACCGAGCCTGCTGGAGTTCAAGAAGCGTTTGGATAATGCTCTCAGATATAGGGCCCAATTTTGGGGTGGTCCTGTGTGGAGCCAGGAGTTGGACTCAGTGATCCTTGTGGGTCCCTTCCAGCTCAGGATATTCTTTCTGTTCTGTCCTACTCATTCACAGAAAGCATCAGATCAGTATCTCTTAATTGATACAAAAAATCAAAGGGTTGACCAAACAAATTGATTCCACATCAGATGAAACAAGAGTTGCTAAATGATGACTTTCTTTAAGCCTGATGTAAAGACCATAGAAATATCTAAATTTTTAAATGGACTTTGATGGATTTGGCTTTCTCCCCTTGACTACAAGGGTCTATGACATGGACTTTATATATTTTTCCGAAAAACTTTCTTCAATCATTTAGACAATGTCAAACCTGTTAATAATGAGACCTGTTTTCCAGCTAAATTCCAAAAGACATCAATGCACACTCAGCACCTCTGAAAAGCAGACATCTCTTTAGGTGTCAAAACATGAAATCCAATATGCTTTAGAAAACACTAGACTGGATAAAAAATAATTTTCCATTTTAATAACTGATGTGAAACCTTTCACCTTTACAGCAGCATTTAATGGTGACTAAAGGCTGCACAGCAAACTGCTGTGTGTGAAACTCCAGAGGTAGCAGATGGGTTCATAGTGGACAAATGACCACATCATTCTTGGTGCTAATTAGTTCCTTTCACTCTTCATATGCTCCCCTTTATTTGAAAAGCCTCAGCTAGGAAGCTCTGAGTCAAATATGCTAAGAGGGCACTCAGCAGCTTAGCACTCTCAGGAAGACCAATCAAATAGTCAGTTATGGAAGCACTTCAGCGAAATTTCACTTGTGTGTTACTTGTACTAGACTTGCTCTGGTAGAGACAAATTTATTCTCATCTCTTCTGCAGGAATAAGCATTTTGTAGCCTATTAAAATACCTGAAAAAAATCAAAGATCTCTATTTAGGAAAAAAAATCTTAATTTGCACACATGCTTCTTTCTATGGTCGTCTGTACTTAGGAAAAGGCTTTAGAAAGGCAGGCCATGAAGACTTGCCTGGGATGTAGACCAAATATGAGCAGTCTCCAGGGCAGTTGTTGCTCTGGTGGGTACGGATGAGCTAAGTCTTTCAGTCATCAAACAGGTACCTTTCACTAGCACTTAAAAAAAAAAAAAAAAAAAAAAAGAGATGGAAGAGTGTTTTGCCTATTTCCCTAAGTGGAATTCAAATTCCAGGGATCTCCTATAAACTAATATTTTTCTGCATAGATGTCCTTCTCAATGCAACAGTGTTGCTATAACAGATGCAAAAAACTGACCTGTAACAGTGTTTTATAATGAACCAGTCCCAAAGCCCTAAATCTGGATTATGAACCAGCATTTACTGGAAGTGTGGATTGCAGTAGGAACTTTTGTTGGATGCCTATTGCAACAGACTCCTCGCTTACTTTTAAAGTGCCTCTAGTATTGCAGGCGTTTGCTAAGAGAACACAATGGAGCTGGCAGGAAAGCAACAGCTCTTCACCATCTCAGAAAAGAGAGAGAAAAAAAAAGCAGTCCTTAAGGATACCACACTGCTAGGTGTCTGGGACAATGAATTAACAAGGGCTGACTTTTTCCTCCCTCTGTTTTCAAAGATAGTAAGTAACAAAATCTGGCAGGCTGAAAAGCCCCTGCTCCAAGGAGAGAGACAAAGAGGCAGGGCTGAAATTCGTCGTGTCAGTTTAAAAAGGCAGAGTTTTGCATTTACACAATATGCCCATTCTTGTTCTCCTTGACTCATGGAAAAATATTGAACATCGGACAAGAATGTAGGAATGTGTCTGGTGTCTGATCTCCACAAAAATCTAAACGCAGATTGCATTCACATAAGAAATAAAGAGCAGCTGCCCAGGCTCCATTGATGTGTTAAGAAAATAACAGTAGTGATAACAATATCATTATAATAATAGCAGTAACATAATTTTTTAATCTTGATGTGTCACTAGTACAAATAAAGGATGAACCCAGGCACTCCTTGCCCTTAACACAGCTTGGCAGAGCTTTCTAGACCATTTGCCTGTCACAAACATTGCAAAGACTTCTTCCTACCAAATGCATCTGGAACCAAAGCCTGTTTTCCCGGGTAGCAGAGGTTAAAGCTTTTTTATTGCTTTTTTGACTTTAGATGGCATAATTGTTGCAGTGCCTATATTACCATCTATGGCAGACAGCCTGCATGTCTGCCAACTGTCAGGCAGCTTATTCATCTCCAGTTGCCTTTTGCCTACTTTCTGCAGCAGAAGAATTTCCCTCCATTTGATTTCACAGAGTCCTGTTCCTGCTGATGTTTCGTCTGCTTTGTTTTTAAACATAGCCTGGCTTCAGGCCTGGGGTGCACGGAATTCTGCGGCCCCTAAAAGCAGGAGATGTCTGGAAAGGAGGCAGAAACTTGTGGGGTGCCAGGAAGTAGAAGACAGTAAATCACTGGGAAAGCATGAAAGGATAATGAAAGCTGTGGCTGACCTGTGGCTCCTATGTGCAGGTTGCAAGCCAGTCAGCTATGGCCCTGGGTCTGGACAACACCATATAACTTGCAGTATGGGGCTGATGGCTGCTCGATAACCCCAACCGTGGACTAGAGAAAGAAACAAGGAACAGGGACACCATGGCCCACATGGATGGGCTACTCTGGGATTCCCCAAAACACTGTCTTCTTGCCTGTCCCATGATAGATTAGTGCCACTCATCCTCTGCCTAAACTCCGCTCTTCTTTCCCCAGTTCTTCTCATCTGTCCAAGGCACATAGTTTGTGTCATGAGGCTCTCAGTCTTGTGAGGATATTGGAACACATGATGTTTGGCCATTCCCAACCCAGGTATTCCTGGAAATTTCCCCAAGTATCCACTAGCATCTTTAGGCACTAGCATATCTCTAAACCATCCAGTACTGTGGTATTTTACCATTTTACCAAAGCCTGTGTGGTACATATGACTGTGAAGGAAGACAAGACGGGCAGCTCCCCAGATCTTACAATCACAACCCTATATTATATCATCCTTTGCCTACACTAAATATACATCCATTTAGGAGAGCATCTGAAATCAAGAGAGGCAATGCTGATTAATGCTGTTTGCTTCTTTCTGCTCCCCAGTGCACTGGAGATCTGAAAACACACAGGCCTGCATATTTCCTGGCCCAGAGCATGAGCTTGTGATTCATACAAGGTGGAGGGAGGGTGAACAGCTCTGCCAGACCTCATGGCAGGAGTAAAATATATCACTCAGTTGGATGGGGCTTGTCAAACTGGTGTGCTTATTTTACCTTTTCCTAGGTGTGACCCAGCTCACAGCATCCTTTCCCAAGCTGAGGAACATTTTGAAATTTCACTTTAAGTCCTAAACCAAAAGGATCAGTCTCATAGTCAACAATTACCAAGCTCCAAGTCATGGGTTTCTCTTCCTGCCATCATTGCTTTATGAAATTGTCTACAGAAAATAAATGGCATCTTGAAACCTCTGTCACATATGCCAGCCAGAAAGCCCACAGCCAAAGGCATTTGCCTACATACTCTGCAACCCATCTCCCTAGTCCCCAAGGAGCCCTAGCCTGGAGCTCCTGAAGTCAACTGAAAGACCGTTGTAGACAGTGTGTCTTGGATCAGGCCCCAGCTACCCAAGAGAAGAGATGGGCTTTGCAGCCCATCCAGATGGTTAACAGCTTTAGCATACAACCGCTGCCTTATTAAATCTACAGTAAATTAAATGAACACTTAAAACACTCAACCGAAAGTGTTATTGACTGAGGTAATTAAATCGAAATGCCCAATTAACTACACCAGAATAGGAAATGAATATATCATGGGGGCACCACTCTGTAGTTTCTGAGCCAACCAGATTTTGTCTACACCTTAATTTGGGTTGAAATAATTTTTAAAGGAAGCTGATGATTATTTAGAAATGTGTTTATGTAGCACATGCATATATATGTGTATATATGTGTGTATGTATATATTTATGAACGGATGCATATTACACTATGATATTTAAGTCTTCTGTCTGAGCTTTTAGTCTTATGTTGGCAAAGCCGTAGCTTTAATTCCAGGTCAGCCACCATCTTCCAAGATAAACTCTCACATTATTAAAACATCTAAATCAGAAGGATTACAAATGTCCTGCAGTGGATTTCTTCTTTTTTTTTTTTTTTTCTTTCTTTATTAAGAACATTTACATGAAGGTGTCTGCAGTTTCAAAGCCATTTCAGACTGGGGTTTAAGTAAATGCTTGGCAAAAAAAAAAAAAAAAAAAAAAAAAAAAAAAAAGTAAAAGAAAGAAGAGCCTTTTTTCTTTCCATTTAGCCTGTGCTGTCAGGTCTCTGCCTGCTGCTCTAACCACAGCCACCCCAAAGCAAAAGTTTACCTTTAATTAAGACATACAAGTGTTTGGATTCTTAGTCTCTGAATCTCTTTCCCCTTCCTTCCCCCCTTTTTTTTTTTTTTCAGTAAGGATTGAAAAACATCTCCTACCTAAAAAAACATGCTTTGCCCAAATGTTGATAAATTGATGTGATAAATCTTCACTCCTTTACTGTGGGCCAGGCTCTCCATGGAAGGTGCTCAGGTGGCCCTGGTGGCAGAGTCCCTCAGAAATGGAGAGGAACCAGGCATGGCCACTGCACCCTGCTCCCCCTGAGATGTGCACAAGGCCCTGGCTGTGTTTTGGCCTTTGTTTGGTGGGGAATTTGCTCTCCACAAATCATGAAAGTGCAGCCTTGTAATAGCGGCACTTAGAATGACAAAAGGCCAAGTCGGGTTACAGTCACTCAACCCTACTGAGTTAATTTGGGTAGTGGCAAAAGGAGTTATTTTTAATTACTTCACATCCCAGCCTTGCTGACAATAACCAGATAGTATCTGCAAGCTTTGATCTTCATCTCAGGATCCCACAGATCCCAAGAAAACAGAGATGTGACAGGGTGGAATATATCTTCTAGATGACAATTTCTAATGAAAAGGATCTGAACTGCCTGTCTCCACCCAGACGGTGGAGCTGGAGAAGGCAGAGGAGGTCCTATTGTGGTTCTGTAGCACTTCAGAGGGGCCATGCAGGTAGCGTTTTTGTAGGTCTTTGCTTTGCTTTGCTCATGCCTCCATTTTGGCCACTTCCATGTGCTTTCTGGACCAAACTGATCTCTTATTGTTCCTCTCCTCATAAGTGGAATTGCAGCCCCTGTGGCCCTCTGCCACTGTTTGTGCTGGCAGAAATCAGTGGATATTGGCAGGCAAACTTGGATGGGATTCATACAGGGAGAGGGCAGGGAGGGAAGAAAGGGCACACTGTGGCCCTCAGTGCCTTCGTTTTCCTTGCAGAAAGCATGAGGGGAAGGAGGTCACAGGTGGGGTGAGGGCTCTCCTCACAGGCCAGGATACTGGGCTGAAGGCAGGCTTTGAAACACTTAGATCTTTGTCAGGTATCTGCAAGGCCTGTTCCCTCCTGATGGAAGGCACTCAGCTGGCCCCTGGAACACAGCCCCCAGAAGTTTTCTTCTGTTTGTCTGACAACGCTTCTAGATACACTGTTCCGCCTATCCTACCTTTTGAAGTAGGGGTTGTAAGGCCTTCTCAAAGCCATGTACAATGTGTGTGCTGGAACAGAGATGCCTCAGGCTTCAAAATGCTCTGACAAGCTGCTGGGAGAAGCTGTCAGCCCTCCTTCACCCTGCTGCAGAGACAGGCAGGAGAAATGAGGCTTCTGTTGACCAAGGTGTCCCACCTTTATGCCTGCGAGAGGTCCTAGTAAGCCTGAGCCTTACTGAAGTCAATGGAAAACTCATATCAGGCCCCGAGGATGGACCTTACTGCTTCAGAGCTTAAAAGAAGAACCTGGCCCTGACTGCCTGGCAACTATTCAAAACGGCTCTTAGTTATAAAGAACAAATTGTAAGTTCTCGTGTAATGTCCCTGGCAGAATTCAAACTTGTAAAAGAAAAGCCTGTAAACATCATCCCCACTCAGGAACTGTGCAGTGTTATTTTCTGACCCCGATGCACTTTGACATATCGCAGAACTAAGCAGGTTGAACCTCGCGCTGTCACTCCCGAATGACAAATCTCAAAACGAGCTGCCCGCTTTCTCTCCCGTTTCCTTCTCTCCCTGCCTAATACAAAGACCTAAAACGATGACATACGGCTTAGAAATGACTTCAAGTACAGCAGGGAGATTACGAGCAAAAGCAGATCACGAGCTCTGATTTTGCATTTACCTGCTCAGCACGCAGCAGCCAGGAGCTTGTCTCAGAGCCCTGTGCCCCTCCGTGGAGCCGGGGGGGTGAGTGTGAGTGATTTGTTTACATGCCGCAGGAACAAAGTCATGTCATGGAAATTCTGCAAACGGCTTTGCTGAATTTCACTTTTGCATTTTTCCAGCTCTTAGTAGTGCCTAGTTGAAAGGGAGCACAGCTTCTCCTGAGCCCGAATTCTCCTCGGCTGGTGGATTATTTATTAAACGGCAATGGTAGGCTGAAGCTGTTTTCACTTAAGAACAGTTCGTTCAAAGCCTAATGGAGAAGGAGAGTTGCCATAGTTACCTGTGCAAGCCCTCGGCAGGCACAGTTACTTCCTAGAACCTGAGAGTTTAGGTCAACTTGCAAATTTTTCAGACAAAGCTCAACGATTTGCTATTTCATGCAAGAGATTTGCAGTTATCAAGCCAGGAGGAGGAGTGCAAGCAGCGGGCAGGGTTGTCCCCCCACCCCTTCTTTTTGCTGGCCCAAGCAGCCCGTGGGGTTCACACCAGCTGGAAGTTCTGCAGGGTATCTGGACAGCTGGGGAGGAGCTTGGAGTAAAAACACATTTAGATCTTGGCACCGGTTTCAGCCGACCAATCCAGCCCATCATTAACAGCTTCTGTACAGCACTGCTCTTCCTCTAGGGGCTGTAAAAATGAACAAAACCTTTGTTCAAACTAAACTTCCTTTCCTTGTCTGCCGTTCCTGCAGACTTTCCATTCTAGTGGTCCTATTGTTTCACTTGGAAATGTCAGAGAGCTGCACAGCATGCCCATTTTATAAGGAATATGTTCCATTTTAGGAGGCCAAAATCTTACACTGTGTCGTTCCACAATTAATTTACTTGAAACTTGCTTGGGCTCACTATGCCTTGTCTGAAGTAGCCTTATTTTTTCCTTTTTATTTTCTTTCTTTCTTTTCTAGGCCCCACATCTGTATTTGGACTGGTAGCTGCTGCAGGCACTAGCCTTGCACCTGAGCAAATAGGATTGCTGAGGACAAGATGAGCTCCTTTGTGCAGGGTGATTTGGACACTGGGCATTTCAATGAGTGGCCATTTCGCTTTTGAACATCCTTTACTGGAAGTGGCAAGAAAGAGTAAATACCCTGATTGTATCATCTGCTAAGTGGGTCATTCCTACAAAGGGGACTGGAAAATCTGTGCTCCTACTCACAGTTTCCTTCAGTAGCTGTAGTGTTGGAGAGAGCACAGGGGAGAAAGATGTGTGTGGAGACTTAATTCTCCTGAGAACCAGCAAATTTGGGCAACTCATGAACTGCCAGTCCTACATCCCCATAGTGCCCAGGTCTCCATATCACACTGCTTTTCTCTCCTCTCAGCCCCTTCCCCCATCAGCTTTTTATCATGGTTTCAGTCATAAGCAGGTCCCTGCCAATCAGCACAACTGCAATTTAATTAGGCAGCAGGTGATAGGAGCACAGTGAAGAGTGCCCACATGCACTGGCCACCTCTGTCATTAACAGCTTAAGTTTAGCGAGATCACATCGGTGGTCTTGCTGCTCCAGTATGGGATGGATATTGTTTGTGACCTGGGAGCAGAGATTCAGAGGGATTTAGGTCCCTAAATCCTTCTCAAAACCAGTGGGGATTAAGTGTCAAAGCTGAGCAGCTGTCCAAACCCCTCTGGAAGATCTGAGGCTGAGTTATAGGGTGCCCACTCAAGCAGTCCCACTTGCCTTTCTGACAGTATGGTTGACATGCCTTGGGGAGAAAAGCTAGCAGATAAAAAGAGAAGATGATGAGAAGGTTGGATGAGGAAGGGAAGAAGCACTCTAAAGGACATGGGAAAAGAAGGAAATGACCCACCCACCTGAGAGAATGAGGAAGAGGAGAGTGACAGTGACAGACGGTGTATAATTCAGTCTGAGAAACAGAAAACATTGAAGGCAGAGATCTGCAACGAGACCCCAGAGAACTGAAGGAGAATGAATGAACGAACCAAAGGAACAAAGCATGGTAGGCCCCAAGAGGTTATTTTTCTGTATTGCGGGGGCAGATCTTCACTACCCTCAAGTTTTAAGGGGCAGTTTGTATGTGAAGTAGTTTGTAATTAGTGAACCCTTGCACAATGCACCCATGCTTCCATCTGCTCTTATCTATGACTGTTATATTAAAATAGTGTGTTCCTGGCTCTATGATTAGAACTGGGGACATTTGATGTCCTGAGACGATAACCATGAAAGCTCACTATGCTATCTGAGCTGTAGTTGCTTAGGGTCTCTGCCCTCCATAGCATTTCTCCCCTTGCCCTGACAACACCAAGCCAATTCCAGTCAGATGTGGCAGACCAGCAGAAGTCTCAGAGAAACAAGGCTCTTACACATTGCATGAATTAGCAGCTGGGAAGAGGAGAAAATGCAACCTGGGATGCAGACTTGGGAGATGCTGTCTGAACCCCGCCGTATTTGTTCAGCAGAGACTGGCACAGTGACAAATTGACCCAGCTGGCATCTGACATCTTCTGCCTGGTGAGGATGTTACAGGACACAGAAGAAGGAGCTAGGTGCATCGTGGTTGGTAAAAAGAGGGGATGCAAAAGGACAAAGGACTAAAATCTGTAAGAAACTCAGCTTCTGTTTCTGTTTCTTTACTGTCTCAGTTTTCAGAGGTAAATTACCCTGGGTGATTTGGGCCATAAAAGCTTTTGAGTCATCTTCACTATTTAGCTGTGAAAGATGAGACGGTTCAGTTCAAATCACTAATCTGAAGACATGTTAAATAATTAACAGTATACGGTTTGCAGTGCTATTTACCGTCCCACGGGGCTGCTGGTTGTATGACCTTATAGCAGCCTGACTTCATAAAGAGCACTCCGAAGGAGAAGCTGGCATGGCCATGGGACTGCACACTGACAAAGCTTCTTAAAATAAGGAACTGTAATTCAATATTAGCCGAATCAATATGTGTGGTACAGCGGGTGGAACAGGTAGTTTGTGCCGGTTCTTTTGGGCTTCACATAAATCGAGTGACTTAAACAATAGGCAAAACTGCAGAGGAAAGAAAGGGAATGTAGCATACGTCAGTGCCAAAGCTTCAATGCATTCATATGATGCAGTAAACTAAGGTCACTGCCTTTGTTAAGAAAATCTTGGCAAATTGCATCTGCTGTAGAGGTCAGGCAATTATGTTCACAAGGAAACACAAACTTGCATGTTATTTAACGTTTCCAGCCTCTGTAGCACAGTCCTACGTCAGTTTAAATATACAACATCCCTGATGAGTAATAGATACTGCTGAACATGCGGCTTTCTTACAAGCTCAGTTCTAACAGCGGTAGAAACATTTATGGCAAAGTTGTGCTTTCACTGAGTGACTTCTTTGAAATGGAAAAATGCTGAGAATAACTCAAAAATGAAATTGAGTTATTTATTTTGCTTCTTTCCAAGTTTTCTATTTTATGTTAGCTTTTATTTAACTTTGTTTCAAGTGTACATTTCCTTTTTGAGTTCATCATTTTGTTCCAGGTTTGCCAGTGCTCTCAGCACAGGTCAGCCTCTCTGTTCTCAAACTGGCCAAGCTCCTTTATCATGAAATCTGTCAAATTGCAGAACGATAAACTAGCAGATAATCACTAAATGTTATATGGATTGGCATTAGAAGCAAACTAAAATGCCAGATCATTCAGAATCTTGCAAAACTAAACTCTTTTCCAGGAAAAAAAAAATCTATATTTTTCTACTTTTATCTCAATTTAGCTGAACTGCTAACTATAGTGTGCAGCTTTTGGCTGAAGATGGTTTTGGCATCAGAAGACTAGAAGGTGGCAAATATGGCATCCATTTTTAAAAAAAGTACTAGGGAAAATGCTTATACCAAACAAAATATATACATAACAAAATTTAAAGAATACAGAAGAGTAGCTTTAGGTGACACCTGGATAAATAGGATATACTGCAAAAGTCCAGCTCAGCTTTTGCAAAGGAAAGTTGTACTTGTGACTTTAGTAAGGTTTTCTGAAGGAGATAACAAGCATGTGGCCACGGGGAATTCAGTTGACACAGCTTAACTGGAAAGCTTGTGCCCAAAGGCACTCAGCAAGATCACTTGTTAGAGATGATTAATAAACTAATCTGTTGTGGGGTAAGAGGGAAGGTCTTCACATCGATACAACGTTGGTTAAAAGGCAGTGGAAGGATAAGAACAAATTACCAGATTTCCAGCAACTGGGCGATAGAAGAACAGATGATATTCAATGTAGACAAATATAAAATCCAACACGTGGAAAACTGTCCTTACTCTGCCTACAGGGATGGGCTCCACACACAGGGTTGCTTCCTGGGAATGAGAACCCAAGGTCAGAGCAGACGGTGCTACAAAGACCATCTCACAGCGCTCACAAGTGCAAGTATCCAGACAGCAAGCCAGATGCCAGCAAAGGAACAGAGAGCAAAGCAAAGACACATCATGCTGCTACTGTTAAAATTCATTCTCCTGTCTCAAAAAGAACACAGTAGAATGAAAAGTATGTAGAAAAGGACAAAAAGGACAGCCAAAGGAAAACAAACAACAAAAACAACATCAACACACCAGGTTATATAGAAGATCAGTTTAATAGACTAAGACTTTTCATCCCAGGAAAGGAAAAACTGAGGGTGAATATGATTTAAGTATATAAAATGTGTTGTTTGGAGAAGGTGAACAATGACCAATGAGTCTTCCAATGCAAGAGTTGGAGGACGTCACAAAAAATTAACACACGACGAGGTAACAGCAAGCAAGGAGGGCCTTTTGTGAAGTACAGCTATGGGGCCATTTCTGTCGAGATGTTATACATACTAGAAGTTTAAATGGGTTCGGAAAGCAACTGGACAAATTCATTGAAGAAAAATCCATTCCAGCTATTAAATGCACAGACACCATTTATTGATGCTTAGCCAGAGATGGATGGAGGCTGGGAGAGCATCCTGGGGAAATGTAATATATGCTTATCTGATTATTGTGCTTTTCCGCTAATGACCACTAAGAGTGACAGGATACAGAACCAGACAAACCTTTGTTCTTAGGTGGTCCAGACTTCTTACTTTCTAATTTGCGATTACTCTGAATTTTTAAGGCACGTATTTTTGTGTGCAAAATGAAAAATCTTTTTTTTTTTTTTTTTTCTCTCTCTGTTTATTTCAAACTGCTCTCGGTTTAGTGGTGAAGATTTAGGAAATACAGTGGGAGGGAATACAATAAATTTTGGGGGTTCTTATCTCTTCTCACCTGCAAATGTCATATATAATATGCTCATATCAGAGACAGAAGATCTGAGTTGTCACCTGGTGAAGACCACTGGGTTCTGCTGAAATATAACATTAATAAATATCAGTGAAGGCATCTGTTCCTGCAGACATGGGCGATTTTACTCCAAAAGCAGAGCAACTTAGTGGATATTTACATTTCCTTGAACAGTTTTGTTTCACTGAGTGAGAGTTGTGCCTTCATTTCATAAAATAATAGCTCCAGACAAAGACAACTGTCCCCCATTTTGGAACATCAAAGACATCTAACTGGCTTGAAATGGTCTCGTATGCCAAAATAAGGCCTCACGCCTACTTTTGGACTCTGCCATGTAAAACGCTTGACCTAAGAAATGTCCCAAGACAGACACAGGATACCAAGTTTAGGTCACCTTAGCACATACACAGTCCCATACTGTTTACATGAAAGCTCCCAAACTCCTCTCTCATTACTAAGCCCAAATTAACTCATGTCAGTGTTGAAACAAACCACAAGAAAACATAAGCACTGGTCTGTCAGAAGCATCTGCACAGATCTGAGACTGAGTTCACAATGCTGCAGACTTCATGCTTTAGAGATCAGCTCAGCCACGTCCTTCAGAATAAGCTGGAATGCCATTTCCCCTGGGTGAAATTCATTGAAACTGATGGATATGTTGTTACGGGAAATCCCACTGGGGATGAGATTTTACTTCCAGTGCTTCACTTTTGAAAACACCAAATGATTTAGTTGTAATTGTGTAATTCTGAAATGGAAGGAGGGAATGGGTGATCTAAGAACAGGTTTGTCATCTCCAGTCACTAAATACCGACAGGTTAAAACCTTCATTTAAACTTGAAGCATGGGTGAAAACAGATATTATTGTTCTGCACTAAAAATAAGCACACAGATCGACCTCTTTGGCTGCAACGGGAGAATCCTATTCTTTACCATTTGATCAAAAACTACAATCACTTTTAGGGAGGCTCCAGAACAGGACAGGCTGGTGCTCCACTTGAGTTTAAGAAGCCACATTGCTGCTGCTGCTGTTATTCCTACTTGCACACCCTGCTTTAGGAAAGAGAAGGCTTAGGATGTATACACAAGTGAGCTCAGGGGAGGTTTCCCACTGGTTTTAGCCAGCTTTAGGTGATGGCAATGTTCACACTGAAGACTGAGCTGCCCCCAGATCTCCCACCCTTCCTATGGTGCCAACTGGCTGCGATACCCTGCTGGTGTCAGCCAGGATGAGAGCTAAAGATGATCACGTTTTTTCCTGTCAGTCTGACTTCTCCACCTTTCAGGCTTGTCCCTGGTCTCCCCTGCCCTCCGCATGACAAGCAAGCCCCAGTCCTTGTGTTTTTCTCCTCCCGGTTCCTCTGCTCGCCTTCTGTTTTCATCCTTCGCGCCCTCTGTTTTTCCTGATAAAGCTAACAATGCTGCCGTTGTTTTGCTCCCTGCTGCTGCTGAGAGCTCTATTTTTAATCACGATTAATGCGGGGGCCAAAACAAAGCCCAACTTATCGCTCGCCCACATTGTTTGTAAAGGGGCTGTTATGTCTGAGCTAAACAGGTAACGGGGCAAGCCTCTCGCCAGGCAGCTTCCCAGCCTCCTTCGGAGTCAAGCAGTGCTCAGTGCCTCTGTGACTCCTGCCAACAAAAACTGCATTTCAGGTTTGCTTAATATACTATTTTTTAATTAATTTGAGGCCTTCTACATGCTTAATGCTCCTCTGCTCCCTGCAGCCTTCAATATTTGCAGCCTCCATGAGAGTGCATGGCACAGTGTGGATGGATGCTGGGTACGTGGCACTGGTTCCTGGGCCGTCTGTCACTTCCGTGACCATCTTGGACTTTTTGAGAAAGAGTCCGTTTGTGAATAAAGATGCCTTATGTATACCTTGAGAGAAATCTGTAGCTCTTTTCCTGACGGTGGATTATTTTGGCCATCATTAGGCCGCCTTGACCACTTTTGACTTACCGTACCTGACAAGAGGGATGCTGATGGATTATCTCAACCACCTAACTCATGATGGTACCCTAAAATAACAGCCACAACTAGTTAGAGCCCATTTCCTCAATTTCTGAATATGCCCCAATACATCCTAGCTTAGACAGAGAAGCAGGCACCTCAGTGCCATTACAGCTTAGGAGGGACTTTGACTTCCTACCATTCACTACCGATGTCCTTTCTGTTAACGCGTTTGGGCCTTCCCCATCAGGTTTGGCCTTGGTCTCCCTTATCCTCTGCCCTGTTTAAGCCTGAAGACTTTTGAATGTTACATAAAAAATGGTCTGCCCATGGTGAAAGGCCTCCAGAGTCCTTCAGAGCTCACCATGCAGGCAGGCAGCTTTGGTACTACGTCACCTGAACGGGCAGCTGCACTAAATGCTGCGGTGACCTCAAGAGAATAATATTATTTTCTTTGAATCTTTCTTAGGTTTATTTCCTAAACTGCTTATTTGTCTAATTTACAGGAACTGGTTACATTCCAGTTTTGCACACAAAGAAATAATAAAATCATCTTAATTTCAAAAGACATTGCTTATCAAATGCATTTTTCATAGACGAGGTATTTGTTGAGCATTAGTGTGTCAAGGCAGATTTCTTCGCTTGTGCCAACAGCCAGTTTTCCCTGAAGAACTGAATGTATTTAAAATATTTTGAGCCCCCACTTTCTGCTTCGCTTGGTAAATAATTTCACTTTTCTTCCAAAAGTTGACCTTCTTTCATCAGATAGCAATCCATATTATTGCAACCTCCTGGAACAGAGGAATGTTATTGACAGAATGAATATTTAGCTACAGAAGTCATTTTATTTATTTATTTACTTACTTACTTTACTGCAGCAAAATGCTAAATTTGCACATTTCTAACTAGCATATGTGTCAACATACTTTTTGCTTAATCTGTACAAACCAGGTTATGTTCAGTGGGTATCTTTAACTAGTCCTCAGGGTTATTTTTTCCCACTTGATTTAACACACCTTCAGGAATTCAATGGAAGGTCGGCTTTAGCAAACTTCCATGTATTTGACTTTCCGTGCATTCAGGCAGCTCAGGTACATCACTAGCAGATTCTAAAGGCATGCAAAAATGCACAGTGGAAATTTTATTGAAGGATGCCCATAATGTTAACTACTTGCAGCTGCTCTATTAAAAAACAACATTATCAGCTTCAGGCTGAGGTCGGTTACTGAAATGGTTAGGGACTAAGCTGTCTACTTAGTTTGAGTATATACTTTATTTGAGCAAATGAAGTGAATAAGCATGTGTGCAAATGATCAGACATGCTGATTTGTGTGTGATTACTCAAGTCAAATGTTTAATTTGCATAACTGAATGCAAATTAGGTACAGAACTGCAGGCTAATGTGAAGCATGCCATTTGGCGCCTGACAGTTTTAAAAATCAGACTCAAAACCTCTGTGCTTAGTGTAACTAAATCAGATCAGTGGAATTCAGCGCAGAAGATATATATCACTCGATTCTGCTTACAATTATTTGCCAATAAGGGAGGATGACATGTAAACAAGCAGCAGAGCTACAAGTCTGCTTCATTGTCTGTCTCTCCAAGAGAAACCGATATTCGGAGCTTCTAGAATATTCCTTCTCCCCTTATATTTTATAAAAAAAAAAAATCTGACAAAGAAAAGGCTATGACTGTACAAGGCTATGCAAGGGCTCCCTTAGAATAGCTGTTTGGCTGTTTTTTTGGAAGTGGAAGTTTTCCGCTGTACGTGGTCCTCAAATTATTTTTAGCTTTGTTTGTTTACAGTCTGGAATGACATATTCAACGTGATTTGATGTTTCCTAGTATTCTTGATCCACTCCTTTCCAAGGGAAGCAGTGGAAAGTGTACGACGTAGTAAACTGAATGCAAGACCTCGTATGAGGAAAATATTTGTAGAGAACAATCTGACACGGACTGGGAGCCGAACTGGGTGATCTAATGGGCATTACATGGTTAGAGTCTAATGATTCATAATAGCAAAATGGCAAAATGGTAAAATGACAATTCTAATGGTATTTATGAATGCAGCAAGTAGGGTTTTTTTGTGTGTTTGTATTTGCAATGCTGACTGACTGTAACATATTAAAAAGTGCATTAACTGCACAAGATGTCCCTTTGTAATGTCTATAGGCTGGTCATAAACCCAAACATTTTCAAGCCAGGCTTGGGACTAGAAAAATAGCCAGGAGACCAAAATCTGGCTGAAGAAATCCTAAACTGCAGCCTATGTATATATTCCAATTTGCTACCTTACATTTGAAGATTCAGTCCCCGTTGAGGCTGCTCCTGAGCATGGAACCACTGCCTGAAGGAAGGTACCCCAAACTCTTAGAATCACGGAGGCAAAAGATGCAGAGTTAAAAACCGAAAGAGCCCTACAAGCCCCAAAGGTCACGATGTTGCCTGCCCAGTTCATGATTTATGAAGGACCGAGGTTGGCAACACTCGGGAACTGACTCATGAACACTCTGCTTTCTCAATCAGGGGAAAAAGCAGCAGAGGGAAATGTCAGAGACGCCTTCCATTTGTCTTCCCCACAGCATGCAGAGCCAGAAGAAGCCCTGCGGTGTGGTGCACAGGGGACCAGGGCTGGAGAGACTCCACAGAGGTCATCCACATACTTGGCCTTTGAGGACAGCCAGTTCACCACCCACACCCAAAACAAAGGTCTGCCGTGTCCAAATGGTGCTTCTGGCTGTGCCACCACTACAGGTGCAAACACGAAGGAACTATGGACAAAGGCGTTCCTGCTTTGCTGGACTATCTCAAGTGCTGTGTGCGCATTTTCTGAGGTGAAGCCCAAAGCCAGAAGACAGAAACCACTTCTATTTATCCAAAGTTTTTAAGAGTATCTTTTACTATCTCCGTGAATAATGCAGAACCTGGAAGAGAGGCAAGTATTGATCGTGTATGATGGATTGGTAGAAGAAAAAGTCTTCTAGTGAGCTGTGTGAGCCTTCCACACATATTTGCTGCAGATACGCATTTCTGGGAACATGCAGAGTTAGCCTGCAAATCCCACTGCTTTGCTGTAGGTGAAACTGAGCTAACAGCAAGGACAAGGGTTGTTTTTCAAAGGCAACAGAGTAAGCAAGTCTGTTCCTGAAGAACCAAGCCATTAACAGCCATGAGAGCGAGATGCAGATATGTCAGAGAGCAGCTGAAGTTAATGGAATTGCACTTCATTATAATTCAACTAAGAATTTGAGCCTCCATCGATGTAAGTTCACTGGCAGACTCATGACGATCAATATGTATGTGTATATATATCACAGTTGGCATGCAGACTGATTTGGCTAAATTCAGCTTCCAGCCATTAAAGCCCATTCTAGCTCTGCCTGCATGGCTGCAGCACTTTCTTACCCGTCTGCTGTGCCCCATGCAGCAACCTGCCGACTAACAAAGTCAGTCCTCACCTTTCTCGTTAATAAAACAAACAGACTAAGCTAGAAGATACCACAATTCAGTTCAAAAGCAGTTTCATCAGTGTTAAACCCATTACAGATATGCTGGTTCTTGCCCAGTAGGATATATCTATGTGACTTCAGAATCTGTTCTCATCCAGTAGGACATCACAGAGTCACAGAATCATCTAGGTTGGAAGAGACCTCCAAGATCACCGAGTCCACCCTCAATATATCTGTATGACTTCAGACTCAGTTCTTGCCCAGTAGGATATATCTGTATGACCTCAGACTCATAACTCAGCTACCCCAGCTTGCCACGTTGCCATGTGTCAGCTCATCCATGGCACCTCTGTCTGTGCAGGTTTGTGCATTCACAGACCTTAGCAAATGAGATGCAATTCAAGTTATCTCAAACTCAATTATACTTCAATGACGGCGGGGTGTGCTAAGTCCCATTTCCATGTATCTGTCAGGAACCAGGAGTGTGCGCATGAACGGTCGCTACTGGTAATCAGAAGGGCAGAGTTAATGCAGTTGTGGTAACCTACTTGAGAATCTGAGCTCTATGTACGTACAGGCTGCAGAGGAGGTGTTGGTTGACAGAGGTCAGATTTTCCTGCCTTTTCTCGACGACTACTTTATTCCTTTTTCAGTGATACTATGCAGGTCTTCAGCAGTTGCCAAATTTCAAGCAAGGATTTTAACCTCACTCACAGAAATAACAAAATTCTTTTGGCCAGGACTGCAAGAGCTTGATGATTTCAGTGGACTCTGTTAGGATTTAGAGTCTTCAGGGAAAAACTTAATCAGCATTTGCAATGCAATGCTGGTGTACAAAGAATCAAGTAGAAATTGGGATATTCCCCCAGCCAAGAATCCTAGCGGAGCGATCTGCTGATGTGGCAAGGGCTGGTGGCTGCAGGAAGGCGAGGGGCTTGCAAAGAGCAGGTAGGGTGTCTGGGCTGCTAGGGTAGGAACTGCCGGACAGCCTAGGAGGCTCAGTAAGAGTAGGATACCAATCTTTTTCAAGCCTTAGGTTGTGGCTCTGTAGAGAAACTACTCTGAATTAAATGATAGCTGCCGCTGGATATGGTCCTGCTCCTCTCCTCCCACCCTCCCTTGTGCACTGGCATTTTTCTGGCCTTGGATGAGCTGGGTTGGAGGGCTGAGCCCGCTGACGGCTCTCTGCTCGTTTCCGTGGGGCAGGTGTTCAGCTGATTGAGCTTTCTGAACAGGTTTTCTGGTGGGGTCAGATAATTGTCAGTGCCAGCAGAAGGGGAGTGACAGGGGGCTCAGGCAGTGGAAGAGGAAAGGAGCAGAGCCCTCCTTGTTGGCAGCAGCTAAGCATTAAATAAGCTTAGCAGCATCAAAGTATGACACCATTAGCATTCCTGTCCCACAAAGGAAGAACAATGAATTCAACTTCACATCTTAAGGCTTCAAATCTGATTTTTCTAGCCAATTGTTTCATGATAAGTGACTTCGCCTTGTGTACTGCAAGCAGTGCTGGCAGATGGGGCTGAAACAGAACAATGTTTTGAACCTTTCTCTTCCCTGAATCCTCATGAACACAAACCATCCCTGGTCATAGCTGTGTAAGCCCTCTGGGAAAAGGGTGGTGCAGGGAAGAGCTCTGCAGAGAGCTGCAAACAGTCCATGTGTGCATCTCTTTGGGTGCCGTACTCCAAGCAGATGAGCCCAGGGGTTTGCTTAACCCTCCGAGAGAGACTGAGCCCAGGCTGGACCACTGAAGAGAAGACCCCAGCAGGTTGTTTGTATGGAGTCTGACCTCCTGCAACCCAAAAACCACTTCGCACCAACCCAGGCAGCAGGAAAAGGGCCCAAAGTAACCAACTGTGACAGGAGATAACCTGAATTTTCAGGTGCCTAATAAAAAAAAAAAAAATACCAAAAAAACCTCCCAACAACCCAGCTTCAGAAACATAAAGGCTGCAGGTGAGACAAGGCACGAGGTGTTCAGGTTTATTCTCCTCTCCTCACCGTGCTGCCAGGCTGTCCTGGTCTCACCCCAGCGTGCATGCGGCCACTTCGGGGGTGCCAAGACTAATCCATTAGTGCTGCTCGATAGATGTGGAGAGGTTTCAACAGGGTGAGCTGAAGGAACATAAATCATCCCCGACACAGCAGCTAATTAGGCCAGAGAAATCCAAACTGCCTCAGTGATGAGCCACAAGAGCAACCAGGTCTTACTTTGACACTCCGGGCTTGTGAGGTCTCCTCAGCTCCTGAAAGCCTCCTTAGCTCAACAGATTTTACACAGAACAAATGGCACATGAGCATCAATGTGTCCAACAGCTATAAAACTGGAGAACTGAAAAGTCCCAAATCTCCAGTCTGCACTTTAGCCTCCCTCCATTCTCCCTCTCTTAGACTTCAGTACTATTTTTTGTTATCATCTGGTAATTTGCTGACCTCTCATTTCTCCCCAACAGCTGCAGCTTACTTACTTTGTCTAACATTATTCCAATGAAAGTTTAATGAGATCTTTGCTTTAAATAACCTAATGAAATAAGGGTACCAATTAATCCCTCTAGCCCAAAGTAAGTTCCTCTTTATTTTTGTTCTCTAGAAGAGGCTGTAAAAGTCCCTCCTGTGGAGGGTGGTCCTATAGAGCTTTGTGCTGATTAACCCGTGAGGTTTGATACACATGGTGGGATAGGGGGTTGGAAATTTTCAGTCAGAAAGGGTTTTCCATTGGAGACGTACCAATTCATCAAAACCAATATAGGTGGTGCTTCCAAAAGCAAGAAGTATTACAGAATTTCAGTGCTACAAGAAATCAGAAGAGAGTTCTGAAGTAACATTAAGCCAAATATTAAAATATCAAAATTCACCAGGACATAGAAATTCTGAGTTTCAGCTGATTTAGCAGAAACTTTCATCCCTGTGCACAGCTTGGCCTCCCTGAGTACTTCTCAACGAACGGGTCCTCAGCAGCAGCCACTTTATGCAGCAGTGCAGAAGTTTCAAAGCCAGAAAGGGACCACAAGGAAAAATCCGTCTACATCTCTGTGCAGTGTGAGACACAACACGCCACGCACTAATTTCAGCACTCCTCGGTGAGATGCTGCAGCATTAGCTACGCCTGCTCCCGAGGACTCTGTGCCTCCACTGCAGACCGCAGGTCAAGCACTGGGATATTCGGTCTGGTAAAGCACTGGGAGTGCTGTGCTGCAGCAGCACGGACCTCGGGCAGGCTCGTTTATTCTGCTGAGCTCAACCAGCCCGGGATCTCCCTGCTTGCTACCGTTGGACCGCGCTGGGTATCTGAATTAGCTCATTTGACGTTTATGTATCTCAACGCGGCGCTGCAAGCTGCAGCGTAGACAGAACATTATTTCTAATCTAAATTTATCCAGCTTCAGTTTGCAGCCACTGGATCCTGTTATGTCTCTGTCTACCCATTCTAAAAACCTTCTATTATTAGAAATTAGTGACAGAGTTGAACAGATCACATCCATCACAGCTTTATGATCCTCCCACTGTTTTCCTCACTTCTAAGCCACAGACCCTTCTCTGCGTTCGGGTCTCTTGTTCCCAGCCTCTATTTTACAGCAGGGAAGCAAGCACAAGGCTGAGACTGCAGCTCTTAATGAAGGAAGGCAGTCAGAGGGCAGAGAGTACCAGCAAGTGCATCTGTCACGGTGCAGGCACACTCGCACCGTGTCCATGTTTCACATGGCTGATGGTGCCTGAAAAATGAGTCCAGCTTTGGCGTGACTTCTCACCTGCTAGGTATTTAGCTTCTGACGCACTCTGCTTTGTTCTGGCAGTCATACGCCAGTAAAACTACCTTCGTTTTTCCCCCGGACTGCCCTCTGAATTCATGCATACTGCATAAAACAGGCTCTGTCGCTCGAACGGCCGTCAGACCACAACTGGTTTTGGAGAGGGCTCCGACACGGCTCTCGGCGTGCGGGATCAGGTTCATCCGCAGGGACGAGGAGAATTCTTTGTCTGCAAATTGCAGTTTTCAAAAGTTCAGTGCAAGTTCCCTGCACAGCCCTGACGTTTGCGCTCTGCCCACACAATCCAAGTGAACAATGAACTGTGGGAAACATTCCTCTGCCTCCCTTGCTGAGATGCCAGATTGGGATGCAAAGCTAGGATTTATAGAGTTAAGAATTACACAAGGTTATACGGCTATATAAAATGCAATTAAGATGCAAAGAATATTTTATAGCCTGACTGCATCAGTGTCATAGAATTTCATAGCTGACTGTGTGTTTTTCCATTTCCTAGAGCACTCTTTAAAAGCTGAAGGAAATGTATTAAAAGCCAACAAGATTAAATTATACATAGTTCCTATTACTCTGCTCTTATAAAAGGACCTCACATGGACACCTCAACCTGAAACACGGGAATGATGAGGTTATTTTTGCCATAAGCCAAACATATGTCCTTTAGGTTATGTAAGAAATATTTGTGGTCCCTGCTGGTGTTGTCAGAACGTACATCACATATTAGATTCCTGAATTCACAGAAATACCCTGCTATTAAAACTAAACAAAAGGGATTTAACGGGTTGGACTAATGAATTTCAGGAACTGATTATTCGTGGCAGTATGATACCAGCTGACGTGTTAAAAACAGTGAAATAAAGTAGGACCTTGCCTAAATAAGATTTATACGCAGTGCCAGCTAACTGGTAAAAAATAGCAATAACCTTTTAAAACATTAATTTAGGCTTTTATTAGAATACAAAGAACCTCTAGTTTTTGAAAGCAGGCATTGTCTCCCCTTTTAATTTCAACAGCACCATGGCTTGAATACAACACAGCAGGGTGTGTGTTTTCTAAAGTTGGGTTATTATCAGAGTGCTCAATGCAGTTTGCCAATAAGCCTTTATTTGGCAAAGCTTAAAACTGCTGACAAATGAGATTCTTCCTACAGCAGTAAAACAAGGCACAGTTAAATATGCCTAATTACAAAAACACACCGAGAACCACTGCGAAGTATGTACATCGCTGAAAAATCAAATGATCCCCGCATCCCAACCGAAGGGCTGGCATCCCAGCGCCATCGAACCGCATGGATCGGACACGTATAAACCTGAAAGACCTGGGGACGAGCTCCTGGTGCTGGTGCAATCCCGCTGTGGCTCACAGACCCCTTGCCCAGTGCTCAACCCAACTCCCAGCAGCGACGTGGCTTCTGCTCCCGCCGTTGCGCTGGCTTTTGGGAGCAGTCCAACCACAGCAAAACGAGTACCCCACAAGATCAGAGGCAAGTTTAAGCACAAAAAGGGAGAAAGCTGAAAATCAGTTTGTCATTTTGAACCGCCAGTTGAATGATTTGGTCATTTGCCTACAGAAGTACGGCAGCGCTTGTTCTCCTGGACACTGCCGTTCCTGTTCTGGACCTCTGCTCCTTCCTCCCTATGTGCAAAGCAATACAGAGATGAGAGCATAATTAAAACCTTGAAAGTAAAAGGAAAAAATAATCTGTTAAAACATATTTCTTCATATCATTCTCCAAGGTAGGACGGGGTCACTGCTGGACTTTTTTCTCTGGCAGTGCAGGATAATGTGCACCGCGAGTTCAGATGTGAACCTCGCTTGAAGACAATTACACATAACACTAATGAACTCGGTTCTAGCTCCAAGGGAATTGCTAGTGTTTTGTGGGAGATTAATTTGCCCAGTTGGGCTAAAGGTTGTTCCTAATGTATTTTCTGTTGTGTTTCATCCAGCAGCATTTCAGTAGCTATTTGTGAGCAACATTCCCTGATGAGAGAATATAAGCAAGGAAGAACGACAGAGAACACGACTGAGAAACAGAAAATGATTTAAAATTGCATTTTGATTGAAGATCAGAGTCTATTTAGTTGACATAGTATAAAACTTCGGAGCAGAAATCTTTCTTGACCTCAATTTCAGGACACTTAATAGTATTCCCGGGCAAAACTCAAGACAAAGAGGAGTAAATCAGTACAGCGAGATGGAACAATGCAGCTTCATGTCTCTGCTGTATTTTTGGCATATTTTAAAGATTTCATACTTACCAGACATATTTATAAAAACCCATTAGGAACCACAAGGAGGAATAGCCCATTACAGCAAAAGCCAGAGGCTGAAGTAAAATGTGCCATAATATAATGGGGTGTCTTATTTGTTACCATGCCCTGGCCCTTCCTTAGCTGCCACGCGTGTCCCTGGCTGGGGATTTAGAGCAGCTGCCACAATGTGTCTCAGGCTCTTATGGGGAGACTATAGTTAAGAAACTAACTTAAAGGTTTCGTATTTATGCTCACTACTTTCAGGATCAAATTTTCTTAGTTTGCAGCATACTTTTCCTGAGCATTACCCCCCTCAAACTCAAATTGCAGTTTGAAAATCTGACTTGGTACTTTCCCGTTCCTTCTGTGCCAGCTGAGGTGTGCTGCATTTGCGCCTAAACAACATTAGCAATCTTGTCAGGAATGCCTGAAGTGCCTCTGGAACCCCAGCTTTCCTTTTCAAAAGCATTTAAATCATAAGGGAGCACGCATGATAGACAATCAATTTGCTTAGGTTCCCAAATGCACCGAGTCACTTTTGAAAATAAGACCCAGCCCCGAAGGTCGTGTAAAAGCACTTTTGAAAACTTTACACACCAGCTCAAATTCACCTCCCTTGTATTGATAATAGAGCTCAGGCTGAAACAGGATACCTGGGAATGATTTGTGAGCCCAAAAGATCCCGGTTGCATCGTGAGATGCCAGGTTAGGCTTGCAGAGGAGCTTTTCATCGATCATAAGTGATCTGCAGATAACAGCATGCTTGATGTGTGTCCTTCTGAAAACGGCAGCTGTTAAATGGGTAGGGGGAAACTAGGAGAACAATGCACAATGTATGACTTAGGAAATCAATAGCTTAGTGGAATATGTATTGGAAGTATGGAAAGTGCACCGTTCAGGTCACTCAACGCTATGCATATACCTAAAACTGAACTGCTGTTTATGATGCACTTGTAAGGGGCTGTGACGGCAGCACACGGAGCAGTGCTGCTGGTGCCCAGGGGACGTGGAAACCCTGCAGGGAAACCACAAGTCAGCAGCAAAGTGACGATGCAGGTGGAAGGTCCGATATATGAGAAAGTTATCCACAGACGGCGTGCTCGAGCACTGAGTTAAAGTGCCTGGCTAATATAAATGCCTCGGGAGCAGAGCTGTTATTCACAGGGGCATTTGAAGCCAGGGAACATCAGGGCTGGATTCAAAAACCTGGATGTGCAAAGACATACATCAGCTGGCAAGTTAGCATGTGTCAGCAGAGCTGTGGTAACTCCTTACCTGGGCACTTTTAGCCCCCAAATCCATTTTCCCTGACCGTTCTGAAAAAGGTTCAAGCCAAACTGCATTTGTTGCCTGCTAGAAGAGAGCTCACGGACACCAGCAGAGCTCAGGGAGGATAACTTGTTTGTGAGGCCAAGAGTTAACAAAAAAAAAAAAAAAAGAGAGAGAGAGAAAAAAAAACTTCTGGATATCAGCAAAAAGAAATCCTAATTCTGAGATCTGCTGGGTTTTATTGTTGTGTCTCTGGGAAGAAGTGGAAAACTTATTGCTTGGGTTGTTTAAAACTAGACTGTCAAAATACAAGACAGTGTGCTAGAAGGAGTATCTCCGAAGGACCAAGGAGATTAATTAGATGTCCCCATGGCCTGGACAGCTTTCTTCAGCTCTTATTTCTGTAACTTTCAGATGACCTTCTGTGAAGCATTGGGTGAACTGGTTTAAAGAGAAAAATGATTTTTTCTCTTGAATGCCCCTGAATTTCCCTTCTGTTGTAGATTCAGTTTCCCGGACCATTTTCGGAAGCTCTCCCAAGTATGTTTTCCTACTTTCTTTCTGAAATTGGGAGTGACAAAATACCCCGAGAAAAGATATTCTCATAGCATTTCCAGCTGGGACCAGACGCAAAGGTTGCCAAAAACCTCGTGAGAAAGTTTATTATCAAGAGATTTCTGACCCCATCCTTCAAAGTGCTGCTCACTGCTACCACATCGCCAGAACTGACTCCATGCTCTGCTGTTCCTGAAATTTGCCCATCACTCCCCGGTGCTATCATTATTATTTTTTTTTTCCCTCCCCCTTCCCACATTTTATTTCACATCCCGGAGCAGTCCCACAGCACACAAACTTGTCATTTCCAGTGGAATGAACTCAAAAGCGGTGCTCAACCTCATGCGTTCAACCAGCGGTAGGCTGCGCAGCCCGTGCAACTGTGTGAAAATTAGTCCAAAGCAAAACACCCCATGACACGCATGGTGTAGACAAAGAGGCCCTGGCACCCACAGGACCTCTTGCTAATACATGCCGATAGCATGACCAGGTCCACGTCTACTCGTGCGAGAATCTTGGTGATGCTGCCCTCTCTGTCTTAATACATAGGCTTTAATTAGCACACTGCTTCCCCACCAGACACCTTGTTAAAGATCTCCTTCATGGCAAGTGCCTTGAGGTCTTCAGCCAAAAGACACCCTGCAAAATATTATGGAAAGAGTGCAACTAGTATCCAAGTGCCTCAGGAGCCTGGGGGTGTCTCACCTCTGTGATATATGTATGCATATTTAGTCCAAAAGGAAACTGAAATCTCCCAAATGTTCTTCTGTTCGGTAGAATAACAAACCTCTTTTCTTTCAACATGAAATGGAAAGGCCTTTGGTCTTTACATGTTTCTTCTCACACCCTTTCCATAGAGATAACATGGAAAAAAAAAAAGAACAAAGAGGAAAAAAGAAAAAAAAAAAAGTAGATGAAGAAATTTTGTTTTATCAGCTTCACATTTTTTTCCACAGTTTTTATGTTTTCATCCAAATCAGAAAATGTAAACATCAAACTTTCTGATAAGATTTTCACTTCTGCAAAGGACCTTTTTCCTAACAGATTAGCATATACATTAGAAAAAACCTACTACCTACAACACACAGCCAGAGCGTTGGCCTTGGGGCTGCACAGATTTTAGTACAAACATGAGAAGCTTAAACACGAGACTGTAAACATTCTTTGATACTGGAGTGATTGGAAAAATCCCAAAAACCTTGAAGGAAAGAGGAAAGATGTATATTTAGAATTAGCAAGGAAAACAGTAATTAAAGAAAGTAAACAATAATTAAAATATTGCAATATAAAGACTAGGATGTTGAAAACCTACATCAACTAGAGATCATAAGTAAAGAGTGCATTTTTGGCTCAAACCATGATGCCTGGGGTATCATTAAAGTTGGACGGGACAATGCAGAAGAAAACTGATGTACATCTGCGATACTCCAACTCCCTGACAGTGCAGTGACTTGGCTGTAGCTGATTGCAGAGGAAATGTACTGGCTTAAACCTAGGGGAGTGTGATGGTGAAGCAGGACCTATTAGGTCTTATTTCCTGACAAAAAAAAAAAAAAAAAAAAAGCATCTGCCTTTTTAAAAAGTGTGATGGGCACGATCCTGGGCTCTGTGGGCTTTTTCTGATTTACACCACCTGCAAATCCTGCCCGATATACTTTATACTTTGTATCTCCTGGATTTAATTAGAGGCTGAAAGGGTCATGATCCATGTGACTGAGACAACCAGAAAAGTTATCTATAGAAAAATCAGAGACAAAAGCACCCCCCCCCCCCCCATCTCTATTTGAACTTACAAGTTTGGCAACAAAAAATAGACACTCGCACCTGGGGGCCACGCAGCCTTTGATTGCCAGCTCTGGGAATTTGCAGGTGTTAAATCACCCACAGCAGGGCTGCCCCACGGCTGCCTTAGGGCAAAACCCAGCCCTTTGATACCTCCCCGGATCTCAATGGGAGTCCTCCAGAGGCCAGGAACTGGAAGCGTGCTCTCTGAAGATGAAATCCTCCTCGCACATCCCGCCTTGCAGCCTGCTTGCTTCACAGGGGAACTGGAGAGGGCCAAGCAAGGGTTCCCCAGAGCTTTGACCCTGAAGGTGGGATCCATCTGCCCCAACGCGATATGCCATAGGGTGGTGACATCCATTGGTGCACTCCGGCTGTGGGTTTCGCTGTAGGTTTCACTCATGCTGTTCTCCCCTGAGAAAATATCTACGTTTCAAGGATCTGCACATAGGCTTTGAGTCGATAGTCTCTTAATGCATACCTACACGTAGCTGTGCCCACTACACAGCAGCCTTTCTTACAAAATGGTCTCGCAATGCTCTCTGGCAACACCGCTGCAGCCTTTGAAAGAGCTGAGATCCAGCTCCCCTGTCGGCCTGTGCAGACCGCTACGGAGATTGCAGCACTGACTCTCACTTCTGCAGTACCCACTCACGCTACACGGGAAGTCACATTAAGACTGCCTTTGCAGTAGGTCTGTTTGAAGAGATTTAGAGGAGGGAGCACATTTGTTACTGCAATAACTTTCCAGAGCTGCCACGTGGGCACAGCATGTCCAAATGGGAATCAGGAGTGAGAAAGAAAAAAACGCTTCAGGCTTGTAAAGAGACCTGAAAGTCAAAACCACAGGCTTGGCCCCTAAGAATAAGGTGCCCGATGAATATGGATCAGAAACCCAGAAAGGTCACTGAGCAGTAGCCAGCACGGACAATGCAGGTGCCCATGGTAAGGGTGAATTCTGCCTGTGCCAGATGCAGGACTTTGTGTGGGACTGACCAAGCTTGTGGTGTGGGTTTTCTGGAACTTCTGGTTGGACAAACCAACACTTTGTCCCTTTGCTCTTTGATATGATAAAATTGTGTGCTGCAAAAAATGCTCCCTTAGGCAGCAAAAAGCATATCTCCAAAAAAAATAAAATCTGACATAACTAATTTTTCGAGGAGGAAGCAGTCACCTCTAGCATAGGTTATCGCCATTGCTTAATGTGATCAGATTATCACAAAGCGTGTATAGCATGGAAACCTGAAAAGGGGAGAAGGAAAGACAGAAAGAGAGAGGAGAGGAAAAACAAACCGTAGCTATTTTTACATGTTTTGGAGATTTTAAAATTATGCCCATTTTTGTGCTGACAGTTTGGAGATATACGCAGTTGTGTGATTCCAGCCACGGGCTGCCTTTTACCCGGCCAGCTCACATGAGGGAAGAGAAGTCAGGAGTACGAGCATCAGTTCCCATACGTGGTCTTCACACAAGTTTGATGCCTGTCACTTAGAACACAAATACCAAATGCTGGCCTGATTCTCCTCTCAGAGTACTTTATTTCTTACTTTTTAACTTTATTTCTCTTAATTTGCAAAGAAAAGCAGAATTAGACTTTGTATTTAGACCTCTGTATGTGGCATCTGCTCCAGCAACTGACTCAGCAGTCTAACTCTGCTGTGACACCACCACATGAATAAATGCAGGTACGTGTTAAACACTCATCTCGAAGCACCACTTGGCGAGCTCTTCCAGAACTGTCTACCCTGAAGGTTATTGGTTGGTTTGTTTGCACTTTTTCCTGTAATGCCTCCAATAATCAGTGTCGTGGAGAGGATGTTTCGGTAAATCAGCGTTCCCCTGAAGTAGCAGGGTAATTTCTAGGCAGTAGAAAATGTTCTGATGAGCTTTCAGTCATCACCACAGCTCTACCATGGATGACAGCAGCAGAAAAAAAGCCAGATAAGCTACGTGGCCAAAGAACCTGGAGTATTTTAGACGTGGGTTAGAAACCTACAGGGCCAGATCCTTCTCTCTCATTTACATTCACACAGAAAACCACATCCTGTCATTGAGAAGCTGGTGAAAGCAAAAGTTCCCCGAGCAGAGAGCGGCTGCAGCTGCAGCACCGCACGGCCTACACCGTGCGCCCGGCCCTACGCACCTCAGGAGCAAAGCTGCCCGCAGGTGGGATGGCTTGAACACGAGGGAAGACAAGCGAGGCATTTTCAAGACTTCCAAGGACAGGAAATATCTCACAAGTAGGTTTTGTCTTCCCAAATCTCCACAAAGATGGAGACAGCGCATCCATAAAGCAGGTTTGTCTGCTGGCTTCTCTTCAAGAAGGCCCATACACCCATCTCCAGCCGGGAAAAGCAACACAAACCATGGGCAAAGGGATTGATCCTCAAACAATGTAAGCTGAGGGGTTTCAAGAACCCATCTGACTGAAGTTCTGGAGCTAACCATGCCTTTTATTTCATTTTACTGAGAAATTTGTACCTAATTATCACAGGGGTTAGTGAGGAAATCTTCCTGCCTTCCTCTTCCTCCTCCAGCAAATCAGGCCTGGACGACACACAAAGGGTTTGTACACACAGGAAACTAAGTCAAATTACAGATGTGAATTCAAAGTAGATTAGTTAAAGCACATTAATTCCTTATATGGAAGGTTTCATTCAGAAATAACGCAACTGTAATTTGCTTTAGGAATGAATCAAGCAAACTAAAGGCTCCTTTATGTCTGAATGAAAGCATCCACCCAGGGGTTTAATAGGTTTTACCTCAAACACTTCAAATTCACATTTTAGCTATTTCGCTTTATCTTCCATGCAGATAAGCCCAAGCAGTACCACTTTAACTCGTGTTTTGTTTCAGGTGCCAGCTAAACCTCTGCAGCCACTCTGAAACCGAAATACGGGTGTCTATACAGGGCTTTGCTCTAGCTTTCCTAAATTGGTTTACAAAATAAAACTAATTCAGCTTCTGTGCAGAGATAAGGCCTAAATAGCTGAAAGAATGGGATTTATAGATAAATGAGGAGGAATGCCATAAAAGCTCCATTGATTCCTGACTGTGCTTCTGTTCTAAATCCCATTCTCTCCTAGTCTGCTGCCTCTGTCAAAGACTGTTGGATCTTTCTTTTTTTTTTTTTTTTTTTCTTTAAAACTTCAGCTGAGTTTCAACCTGCTTCACAAGACTGACAATGAAGACTTAATCCCTCCTGGAATTTGTGAGATGTAAAATGCTGGGAGTCAGCCCGGCTTGACGGGGCTCCGACTGGGGAAACGTGAGAGCTGTTTGCTGGTCCAGGTCGCTCCTGGTCCTTGGAGCTGTTTCCACCTTCAGCAGGCTGCAAAATTTTGCTGGTAGTTTGTGGGGCAACAAATTTGGCATACCAGTCCAAACTCATTGCAGCCCCTGTGCAGATGGCCGGATTTCACCCTGTAGCTTGCATGTTCTGATTTGTTCAGGAAAATATTCCAGATTGACAACGCAGGCTTTTGGTTTGTTTTTAATTAGCAGAATAAAAACATTAGGAAAAAAAAAAATAATCTGATCCCATTCAGACGCTTTGGTGGTGTTTGGGAGAGATGAAGTCCTCATCGTGAGCGTCGGCACGGCTGGTAAAGCATTTAGAAATGCTAATGGCTAACGACAGTGACAAACATCTTTTAGGACGGAAGATAGCTGACATAATTTGCAATCGACTAAGGCAAATATTTATACACGCCATTATCACTTCCTGGAGGGATTATTGTAATCCATTATTTGCAGGCCTCCATGCTACAGTGCTTCCTGCAGGGATTTGTAATTTTTGCAGAACCATGGCTCCAAAATGCTCATCCCAGCCAAGATTCATTACTCACATTACAGGGAAAACTTCATGGATTTCCTCTGCAGCACAGAACTGACTTAAAAGACTTTCTGCTTATATGCAGTATAAAATGGGGACTTACTCCATTATGCCTCAGGTGCAAAAATATTTTGGGTCAAAATTCCAAAGGTTTGCATAAATTGCTCTCATTTTACAGAGCATTTGAGGGTTTACTCCCAATCAACATGCATTAAGGACCAAAATTGATGTTGGTAACACAAAGTGACTTCACTAGCTACGGCTGTAAAAACTGGTCAGAGCCTTTCCAAGGGACTTGATTAACTGAGAAGTAATTATATTGTGAAAATTGGTGAGTAATTTTGCATTTGATGCGCTCAGAGAGCAGCCCCTCTCCTGTTTTGGTTTCATGCAGATAAATGCTAACTCTGAGAGTTTCCACTGATGTCAGGGGGAGCTGCTCAGCAGTTTGAGAAGTCACGCTGCCCACCAAGGTGCAGTTGCTTGCAATTTCAGAGCCAAAAGGCTTTGAGTCACTGCCACTCGGTGCACAGCGGCGGCACTTTCAGGATGTTGCCACCAGATTTTTTTCTTCCTCAGCCACATGCTACTGTCTCTACCACAAAGCTGGCAGGGAGGACCGCAGGACGGGTGTTTGGCTTGAAGGACAGATGAAAGACGGTCTCACCCTGTGCTGAACGAAGCACTGCAGGGGCTGAGCTGGAGCCCCTGTCCTGCCTGTGCTGAGCTGGGGCTGGTAGTCGCAGGATAGGAGTAAACAGAGAGCTGCAAATGGGAGATGCTGCAACTTTTCCAGCGAACTTGATCAGGGTTTGTCTGCCAGCACCTAGATTTTTCTAAATCTCAGCCTCTGGGCTTGTAAATCTCAGCCTTTGAGTGGCTGATGTTGTGTAAAGCATCCTTCATCTTTCAGCCTCCTTGGTAAAGCCCTACCAAGCCCTGCTGTACCCAAACTCGGCATCTCTGAGAAGAGGCTTTGACAAGGCACACTATGAGCTAAACAGCGAGGGGTTAACTTCCAGGCAACCTCCAGAGACAAATAAGAAGCTGTTACCAGCTCAGTGCTAAGCAGATGATTCTGAACACCTTAAAAAGAAGACACTATTTTTGCAACAGTGGCAGGGGGATAATAGCATAAGGAGATCACCTCTAAACTGTAAAACATACATGACAAACACAACAATTTTTGGAACATCCTCACTGGCATTAGCTAAACTGGGATGAAAACAACATCATTCATCATAACAAATTTTGACTGACAGCCCCCAAACCCATCACTCCTGTAGCGCACATAATTTTGAGGCTGAGTAATCATTAGAGCACAACAATGTAATAAACAAAGCTCTTCAGCGCAGTCATCACTGCCAGCTCTGCACCGCAGAGCAGCTTTGCGTGGAGTGTGGGTCTTACAGTGAAAATGAATCCTTCTGACAACTTTATTGCTCTGCAAGACGGAGCTGCTTACACAAGCTCATCTGAGCAGGAGATAGCATGTGCACTGGGTCCGGTCCACGGGGCACTACAAGCTCTCACGGTGATGATGGGGTACCACAGACCTCACCACCTTCTGCTCCAGGGCAGGATGCTGCTCTTCAGCCTGATCTCGGGAAGATGCTTAATGCACATTTTGGCATGTTCGTTTAACAAACATGTAGTTAGACTTCTTTCCAAGCTCTCAACCACTGACACTTCCCCGAGAAGATGCTGTCAGAGCAGCGTGTGGCCAAGGCACGGTCCTCTTTGCGTGCTACACTACTCAGAGGTGGTCAGGTGTGACAACAAGGAACATGAGACTTGTAAGAAGTGAGGGGAGGCAAAGATGGAGCCCAGCAAATCTGCGAGCAGTAGTGACGTTTTGAAGTTTTCAGAGTCTAGCTCAGGCCCATGTCTTTCTTCAAAAGACAAAATGGAGATGAGGACACCCAGGGGCTAATGTTTCTTAGAAAGAGGTGGAGCTGTGACCGAACTGACTCCAACAGCATGGAGAGATGCATAGCAGCCTCTGTTTTCTATATAGACAGAAAAGGTCAGATTTCTAGCTACTAATCAGTAGCTAGAAAGCAGCCTCAGGATTTGGTCTTGGCATCATTTCTGGAAAAGGTTAAGAAGTCAAAGTTTATTATTGTGACATTCTCATATAATTAACTTATGAACAAGACATGATTTTTTATCAAGTATAAACTTAAAAGGCATCTTCTAGTATACTCAGCAATCCAGAAGTCAAAGAAAAGTCTGGGAAATAGTTTCCACTGTCGTTGTGTATTAGTCTCAGATCACGAGAAAAGGAGGAAAGGGGAACAGGCAAGGTGCCTCCTGATACCTGAAGAAAGAACAAAGCAGTGGAGGCTGTAAGAGATAAATCTGCCTTCAGAAGATGGAGAAAGTTTGCAGATTCCTTCTTTGCTAAGGAAGGCAATGAGGCAGGCTACAGGGAGAAATGATTCCTGTTCAAAGGCAGACATTGATAAATACGACTTCAAACCTCTCTCTCCAAGGGAGCCCATCCAGCTGTGGCTCATACTTAGACAAGCTGAGTTACCTGTGACAGAGAAAGGGCACCAGGCGTGGTGGCAGGTCTCAGCTCAGAGAGCAGGAAAGCAACCGGTAGCTGTAAGAGGGATCGGATATATGGGGGGTAGGGTGCACTGCTTGTTTGTTGTTGCTCTGAGCCCTTTTTGCAACCCTAAAAGCATCCTCTGCAAAGAAACAGCACAACACTAAAAGTGTCCTCTGCATTTCTAGAAAGAAACTGCAAGTGGGACTGGGACCATGGTGGTGTCCAGTCCTTTGCCAGCATTTTCTCCTTGTTTCAACAGCAGAGATTTGGGGCTATTTTAGTGCCTTCTTCATGCAGTGCCTTCTCCATCTCAGGCAGGATTCAGCTGCTGGGCTGGGGGTAAATGGGACGTGGATGCGTCTCCATAAGCCCATTTCACCCACGACTATCTGGCACAACGCTGACAAGGAGGTCTTTAATCATTACTTCTGGTTGCTGCTACTGCCGTAGTCAGTGACTCAAATTTTCTCCTAGGTGAAACCTGACAGCAAAGCAAGTTGGAGAATGATTTTTGTGTGGAAAACAGTAGGGGGGCATAGAGTAAGGTTGAGTATCACGTAACATTAAATCATCTCCCGGTGGCAGACAGTGACTCCGTCTCGTGTAATAACAGTCCGGTTAGTCTTAAATCTCGATGAAGTAGCCAAAAAAAAAAAAAAAAGAAAGAAAGAAAAACAAAAACCAGGAGGACAGGTGGGAGAAGCAAAAGCTCCTCTGACTCCCTGAGAACGAAGCCCATGTTTCACGAAGGCAGCACGAACAGTTAACACATGAGCTTCGCCTCCTTCTCCGTGCCGCTCTTGACCTGGTAGCCAAAGAACACAAGGCACATGTGGAGAATTTGATCTCCAGATAACTGTACTCGGTAGAATTGTAACAGTGCATTAGCATGAAAAATAACACACTGCACAGCTGCATGAAAGTGGATCTGGTGCCTGTCACATATATTTTAATAGAAGATGCCTAGAAGGTGATCTCAGAACAAACATGCCACAGAGCAAAAGACAGAAAGGAGAAAAAACACCCCCAAAATCTCTGTATGTTCTTAAAGGGCTTTTGACATACAGCGCCTAGGTTTTCAAGAGTTGAAATGAAATTGTTTCAGTCCTTTTTCTATGGGCTGTGAGGGCTCTGGCGGAGGGCCTCTGGGCAACCTGGCCGGGTGTTTTCAGTGAGAACCTAATCAGAAGCAGCTAGACGTGAGCTTTTATTTCAAATTATTGCAGAGCGATTCCTCCCTTGTACAAGAAAGAGCGTTGGTAGTGACATGTAAATAATAAATACTGCTATGGCTGCTAATCTTTGGAAGGTCTCAAACCTAACCTCCTCCAAGGTCTTCCCAGCAAATATTTTAAAGCCCTATCTTCCCCACACAACCTTGCATTCCTGAACTGTTTATTGTCCACGTGCTGATAACCTTGACAGTATGCATTCACAAGGTCTCAGCTAAAACTTGGAGAGAGGTTGGTGCTCCGTGTCTGCTTTCCAAAACTGTTGTCTTCCAAACTCTCCCATTTTTCAGCGTAACAAACCACGGGCTCTGAAAAATCCCTTGTCATTAGTATTGTGGTGGGGTGTACTTCAAGAAGACAAGCCAAGAAAAGTCAGTGATGATGTTATTAAGCTAGACAGGGAGCTCATGAGGATTTCAGCTCCTCTAAGGAGAGGTTTTATTTTATTTAAGGCCGTGAATGAATTAGGATGAGCACCTCGTGCATCTTAAGAAGCTTCCTCATCTACCAGCCTGTTGGGTGAAACAAAGGCTTTATCTGGCAACTTCAGCTCAAGCCCTAGTAAATATTTTTCATGGGTAGAAAAACTAAGCATAAATGACAGATTTAGCTCAAGGGAGGTATGGTCAGGCCTGAACTGCTCTGACAGAGCTCTGCTGGGAAGCCTGAGCACTGTCTGCACGTAGCCAGTATGATCAGCCCCGTGACCTTCTCAGTTCCTAGCGTTTGACAAAGGGAAGAAAGGGAAGAAAGCACGACCCCTAAAACCAAACCCGATACGCTCTTAATGCTCTGCTCAGGCTGCACATGAGCAGGTAGCTCTGCCTGGCAGGGTAGCAGCCATCCCAGATGGGGACGGCACTTGGACACTGGGGCAATGGGTGATCCCCCGAAAAAAAGCAAAGGGAAAGGCTGCAGCTGCCTACCTTTCCATGAGAAGAGATTAAAGGCCCCAGAGCTTTTAGTTTGCAAGGGGGACTGATGAAGCAGCAAGGGATGATGCAGGGGAAGGAAGCAGCATCACCTTTACCTCTCCTGCGAGGGGCGGTGAGAAGATGGGCAGGGGCAGCTTCAAGGAGGATCTTGCGCTTAGGATTTATTTTTTCCTGAGGGGTTTGGAAGGATACCCTACGCTTCACAAAATGCTCCAGGAAAGAGATTGGAGCTAGGCTGTGGGGCTGGCTGGGTTTCATGGCCTCAGATAGCCCGGGAGAGCTGGCTCCATCCAGGAGTGGGGTATGGAAGGGGAGAAGGCAGTTCTGCGCACTGGCAGAACTCCCCCAAAATCACAGCCTTTCCGTGAGGCAGCTGGGATCTGCTGAATTAGCAAATCCCACCAGAAAAGCACCGTTTCCTTTGATTTCTCCTGATCCAGCCCAGTGCTGAGTTCTCTCCCCAAAGATGAAAGTCCCCACAAGCTGGGCCCAAGGTAATACAGTGCAGAAGAACCTACCAGCAGACTGTGGGAAGAGGAGGGCATGGGCACGAGGGAAAGAGGTGGCACGGGGGTAAAAGCAATGGGAAGAGATAAGGTGTCCTGCTGGAAAACCAGATTACTGAAGACCTTGCTTATCCTATCCTAACACGAGGGATGCAGCTGATGCCAACAAACACCACAAGCTGCCCAAGGAAGCAAAACTTATTGTAAAATGAACAGCAAACTCCTACTCTGCATATGGCCATGAGCGTAGCTGTGCACAGAAACACCACACTCTACTAATGACTGAGGGACGGGAGTCTCTAGGAGACCCCGAGGACTAATCCCCCGTGGCTCTTGTCTTGTGCAAGTCCCAGCCTCACAACACCAGAGCACAAATCCACGGCACAGATCTCCCTGGCAGCTCAAACTCTTACCAGAATCACAAGCTTACATCTTAGCCATGAAAAACCAACCTCAGCTACTGCAAAGCAAGAGTTATTTTTGCAAGTTAGAGCTTTTATATCACTGTCTTTTTTCCATCCTTTATTTAAGTGTGTTGATTTCTAATTTTCAGAAAGCTAAGCAACAGGCAGCAGGGACTCCTTGGTAGATTTGTATGTGATGACCAGCATGCTGGGACTGAGCTCATTTGGAAAAACGGGTGATTTCAAAATCAGGCTTCACATTAAGCAACAGCACTGATGTAGGACAAGGTGTGGGAGAAGGGGTCGGATCTGTGTTTGCTGAGCACGCCAAATAAAGCTATTTGCTGCGTACCTCCCGGGCTCAAAGCCTGACCTCTCAGCATGGCTAAAGTTCATTCATGCTCCAGGTCAACAGAGGAAGGGGTCAGGAGCCCAACAAGAGCGGGTCCAGCTCTCTGCACAAAGTGGGGCTCATCCTTCCATTGCACGTGCACTTTTGGAAATGTTGCCATCCTGCCAAACACCTGGAGCCCAGCCCTGCGGCGCTTGCTCAGGCAAGAAATTCCCCACAGGTCATCAGCACTCGGGGGCAACATTTTTCAGAAGCAGCTCCTGCAGTATTAAATGTCACTTACAGTTATCATGAGGTTATCGTGTAGCTTGAGTTAATTTCAGAATGAACATAGACACTGCTTGTTCCTGTAAAACCCACCCTCATATACTGGTGTAGGTCACCGCAGTGTCTGCAACGGGAGGAGGATAATGCCCTTCTGAGCATTTATCCCCATCACAAGCTATCCGAGCAGGCAGTGCCAGTGCCAGGAGGTGCTGTTTCTGCATGTCCCCCCGGCCTGGGCTCCTGCTGCCCCGTCCTAGCATTGCAGGCAGCACGGGCAGCCCCAGCCCTCGCTCCTGCAGGCTGAGCGCTGCTGCGCCCGGCACACAGCTCGCCAAAGCCATCTCGCAAAATCTCATTAAGCTCGGCTCAGTTTATTTTACAAATGAGGAACTGACTGCGGAGACCTTCAGATCCCTCAGATAGCATAAATCAGCCCCTGACTCGAACAAGCTGGAGGTCTGGCTCCCAGATTTTTATGAGGCTAAGCACAAAAGGCAGCGAAGCCGAGATGGAAATTGGGTGAAAGCTGGCACGGCACCATCAGCCTTGGAAAAACTGGGACCAGAGAGGTGCTGGCAGCTATCAGGAGGATTGCCAGCATGACCACGCAGATCAACACGGCTGCTGGGACCACCACCAGCTCTGCTAGACCCGTGCAGATCAGCGTGGATGTTTGACTCCCATGGCTTGACCAACCCACATGTTATTAAACGACAGCTCCCCCCGTCCTCCCCGACGTGGTCCCTGCTTGCACCGTGCCCAGCTAGCCCTTTCCTGCCATGGGCAGAAGTCATTTTCATTTAAACAAAACAGGATTGCAACCATTCAACCATTTCTGAGACTCAATAGAGAATAAGTGCAAGACATCGCCCAGCTCCAAAGTAAATTAAGTCTCAGCTGCTTCTCACTCACAGTAGGTTAAATTGGGGCTGCATTTTAAAGTTATTCTGTAATTAGTAATAAACTTGAAAGTGACCCAGAAAAATAGAGAAGTTAATCTCTTCTCTTAACGTGTGGGATGAGGGTATCATGTTCTGGGATTTTCGCTTTTTTTTTTTTTTTTCCCTCATGTCACCTTATTTCATTCAAAACTGATAGCTTTAAAACACAGTGATGAAAAAGTTATGTTGTTCTGGTGTCTTCTAAAATAAATTTCACATGAAATACAGTATGTGTTAAAGGCATTTGGATTCCCAGGGAATGTGGGTATACATTTCACTTGTCCTGTTACAACTTCCTATGAATTTACTCAGCTGGCTTCAATAAAAAAAAAAAAAAAAGAGAAAAAAAAAAGAAGGAAAAATCTGTGGGAATCTTTCTGTGTGTGTACATTACGAAGCTACTAGGCCTTTACACTGATAATTTAACACCAGCTAAGCACATGTGCACAGATGGGAACATCTGAGTAATTTGGTTTCATGTGCTTTCCAGCTTCGTAACGCAGCGATGGACGCAGAGCCCTGCCTGCGTGCTGCTCTGCGAAACGCCTCCGTGCACCGACGCAGCGCCGTGCTTGCAGAAGGGATCGGCAAGCCATGCGGGCGAGCAGTGCTTCGTGCTCCCATGGCAGGACCCTTCTAGGTCAGGACCACAGAGGTCAAAAGCTGCTGCTAAGGGGAGTAGGACCCCTTTGGTGAGTGCTGGAGTTTAATGTCGTAAAAGCTGCTGAGTGAGGCAGACGCTGAGGTCCCCTTTGCAAAAGGGCCGTCCAGTTTTGACTCATAAATGCTGATGGTTTGTGCGGTTGTAATCGATGGTAAGCGGTGTTTTGGGCTGCCCAGCAGCTCCCTTCCCCGTGTCAACACACTCGGCCTTTACAAAAGCTCTACACAAGCTCCAGGCCAGCTGGCACCCAGATCCCTCGGTGCCCACAGCGCTTTGCTGAAGACCTCTTGATCTTCTCTGCTCTTCTGCTTGCCTCTGGTTCTGTGCTGTGGTCCAAAACGAGCTAGTGGGCAGCTGGGAGTTCTTGAAGGATCATGCAACCAGGTGCTAAACTCTCCTTCGAGAACTCTTTGGGCCTTAAAACATTACTATAGAGAATGGCATCCATTTCTTTGCATTGCCATTCTCAGGCCAATCCTTGTGACATCTACGGCTGGTTTTCAGCCCTGCACCCTCACAGAGGGATTCATCTCAGCTGGGGCAGCAGGAAGGTCATTTCACTCCCTCTGATATTGCAGCTTTCATGACATCCCTCCTCTTTCTGGCATTTGTCCTCCTTGGGACTTGAGGAATGTGAAATCCCCTAAGCTGTGCTGGAGGGAGATGGCACTGCTGCTTCTTTAAAAAAAAAAATAAATCAACTTGTGAACCTCGATTACTTTTTTTGTAATGTTTCAGTGAATAATATACAAGGTTTATGCTGGCTCTTTTAATTAAATAACACGTACATTAGGAAGAAGAGCTCACATGCCCTAAAGCAAATGACTCCCACGTACTCATTTCTTCTAATTTCTACAAGGAAGTTTCTTTTTAAACCATGGAACTCCTCAACAGAATTAGTAGTACTTTATTTTTTTCCCCTTGAAAGATAATATAAATAAATCACTAAAAATATTTACTATCTGGAAAGAACTTTTCTAAAAAAAAAAAAAAAAAAGTGCATGCATTTTTCCTGCTCTGTTTAGCACCTTGTGGAAGAAGCAGGAACTGGTCTTTTATACACGTCTGTCTTTCTGAAGAGCTCCTACAGGGTTTTTGCTGTTTTTTCTTGCTGAATTGAAAACATAGGCTTTGACCAGAGGCTGGGTGGTGTCATTTGTCTGGCTGCAGATGTCACAGCAGGGGCCAGATTTTCACTACATTACCACAACACAGTTCAAACTGCATCTAATTAGTGGGTACCAAATACTGCTGGCCGCCTTCTTTCAAAATCCCAGGAAATAGCCATGGGTAAGCGTTTCACCCAAGCAGAGCGCAACGAAGCTGAGTTTTTGTCTGCTACCCCGGACAGCCCCTGTCAGCGCCCTGCGCCAGCGCTGGGCCAGCTGTGGTCCTTCTCTGGGGCCACGGGGAGAGCCGTGGTGGCCTGGCTGGATGCAGTAGGCACATCAGCCAGGTCACTCAGCAATTTTGCCTCGTCCTAGCTCTTTGAAGGGCAGCTCTTCCTCGCCTGTGGTGTCCGGGAAGGAAGAACCTGCGGAGGTAACCACCATCCATGAGATTTCCCCCTCTCTCCACAAACACCACACGCTGACTTGCAGTCCCTAAAGATCTCCAGCATCCCCTGGGACTATGTCAGGGTCAGGCTGTGAGTCCTGCTGGGGCTTGTGGAATGGCAGCGATGCTTATGGTGACCTTTGCAGAACAGTTATGCTAACCGTGTTACCAAGTTAGGCATTTTAAGTCGGTCCCCTCCTTCAACTGCAAGACATTGTGCAACCAGAACAGTCATGGATTATTTTGGAAAGGTAACATCTCACTTAAGTCATCCCCTTTCCCCACATGAAGGGGCAGGGAGAGGACAAATGAGTAACTTTATGCACATCCCTACAATAATGCAAGTGTCGCTACAGCAAACACAGCTACCCACTCTTGGGATAATATCAGCATATGTTTCATTAAGATTGGTGATTTGAGAATCTGCCTCCCAGGGCTGTTGCAAGCCTTAATTTAACCTTTGAATGAAAGAGGTTTCACAGTGTTTTAAGCCCTTTAGGCATAAAAGCAAAAAAAAAAAAAAAAAAGGCAAAAAAAAAAAAAAAAGTTAAAGTCATCACCCAGCACCTTCATTTGGAGGTGAAACTGTTTGGATTTTTCTCTGTCACGCACGTGGAAGACAAATAACAACACTACACATGTATACTTCCCTTTCAGGGAGTTAATGCATCCTCAAAATACCTGACAATGTTCGTGATCAGCCCTGTGGAAATTGCATTACAAATTGTCACAGCAAAGAGATGTATTGGGCATTTTCATGGGAAATAAACCCGAGTAACAGTGCACAATGTGGGTTTGGTTATTTAGTTAATCCATCTACAGTGGACCAATTTTCTGCCCCTGAATAAGAAACACAAAACTATTTTTAGGTCAAACATTAACAATTGGGGCTACCTTATATTATGGGTGGGAAGACAACAGATCAGTTTTTAAACAGAAAATAAGAAACTCATGTTTCAGTAACATTGTGACTCAAAACCAAAAGAAGCCAAGAAATTCAAATATATTGGCTAACTCCCCCAGAAGTACTCAAAAAGCCAACTTTTAGCCCCAAGTGAATTTCTTCAGCAAGTTATAAGTCCCTAAACTTTGCTTTTAAATGTTACTTGCTGACACAACTTTAATCACAATGCCGCAAAAGCTGTATGCACATAATAATAATGTTAAAGCAAATGTTTCCAGCACTCGGAACTTTTCAGGACTCCTACAGATACCACAGCTGACACACATTTTTTAGGGAACAGCAGCTTAACTTGGATATGGTGACTAAAGGTAGCATATACAGCATCGATTCCTTCTGAATACAGAATAATAATTTTAAAAAAGGTCAAAATACATAGGGTGAGAACTCAATTTAGGAACAAATATTTGTCCATCTGCAAGGTGCTGCCGGTTAAGTGTTAGTGCTTAGAGCATTGCTGAGAGCAATGGCCAGGTACCACAACTTTTGGGGTCTTCGTCTCAGTTTCATGCAGGTCTGTTCCCTGTGCTGGAAATGATTATGACGTGCTCTGAAACCCCCACAGGAAAGGTCCTAGGTGCAAAGCATTACGGGGATAGAGAGACATTTTTAAAAAGCTTAAGAGATTTCCCCAAAACAAGGAGATTGTCAGACCAGGATTTTCTCCCTTGTCTGATTAAAACTGAAAAACCTGCACTGCGTTACACTGATACACTACCACTGATAAAGCTGGGATTTGCACAGTCATATAACCAAGGAGAGACTTCAGACCCCAGCAGATGATTTTCTGAGCACTATCAGACCCCTGGGACTTTAATTGGGTCCTGCTTCCCAAATAGTTCTGAAAATGAGGCTTCTTTTTAATTGCAATCTAGCATTTGTCATGCCAAAAACAGCTGGGAAAGCAGAGAGCTGACAAAGAAGCCCCAACTTTTTTTTTTTTTACTTTTTTTTTTTCACTCTCGTGTACATTGTTTGAAAAAGGTTTAAAGCTAAAATAAACTTCTCTGAAGCACCGCGTGGTTCACAGACAATGGCAGCAGCTGCAGATAGCAGAGGTTCATTCCTGTTTATTAGATTCATTAAATCTGAAGGGAGAATTGTGGCAGCACCAACTTAATGGTCATCTGAACATAATTATTAAGAAAGCATTGTTCTTTGGGAAGATGCAAAGTGTCAGACGGAACTTCACACCCTTGTCATAAAACCCCCTCTTATTTCCTACCATTAATTGGATAAAATGGTCATTGTAGGATCGGAGGTGGAGGGAAATGGGTTAATGAGTGTGCGTGGGAGGCAAACGACACTGGAAACTTGCTTGTCTACAGAGAGTGGGCAGAGGAAACAAAATCAGATGTGAGCAACTCTCTGGAAGGGAATCAGGTCGACTAAACTCATGAGACAGCACTTTGTGTTCTGATCATCCTTGAACAGTACGAAAAGCAAAACTCTGGCCAGTTTGCACATGTGTTTCAAACAACAAGCCGAGAAAGAAACAAAACCCAGCCATGAATCAAGGGACTGTATCGACAGCCACAAAGCAAACTCCTTTTTGGAATCCAGCCACATCCTTGCATCCCACAGCGTGCGCCGTGCAGACGTTCGCATGGCGCCTTTTACTGCCATGAAGCTCCCTCCACCTGGCTGAAAGCTGGGGCAACTCCTCACCGTAAGCCCCAGCAAGCTTCCTCAGGGCGTTCTGTCAGTTCGCCTTTCCTCTGCTGCCTTTCTCCTTCCTGAACCAACATAGCCTGCCTCGCAGCGCTGCCTGATGTGAGATGGCAGGGTGCTGAGGGCTGCGTGCAGGCCGTGGGCCGAGCTGCTCCATGGGCCTCGCATGGCCAGCGTGCGAGCTCCTGAGGCAGCACCTGAAATCTGGGTGTGCTTCCACGGGCAGGAGTGGTTGGTAAATCGGTGTGTGGTTTCTGAGTCTTTGGGCTCAGAAATCAGAGAGAAATCTGAGTCTTTGGGCTCAGAAATGGGAGCTCTCTGCTCCCCTCAGTCCCCTTGGGACACCAGTGTGAGAACACAGGTCCAGACCAATGGAAATACCCTCAATCCGTATGGACCACCGCCTGCCACCCGCTGAGGTTCAGCATCTTTGTGTGCACCACAGAGGCCTTTCCACGTCCTCGCCTGCCCAAGCAGGGGCCTGCAGCATATCACATGCCAGCACGCTGCACTAGGAGCTCCACCAGGAAGCCTGCTCCCCTCCCAGCCAGAAGCCCCGCTGGTTTCTGTGAAGTTTTAATGCTTCAGGGGAGGAAGTGTTGAGTTGTTCCTGGGCTGTAAAACTTATTTTCCTTAGCTGCTAAAAAAAAAAAAAAAAAAAAAAAGGCCTTCACATGTGGGCTGGCCGACAGCAACCCCCATTCCCCACATCTACCCCCAGCGTTCATGACTGCAAAGGCAAATTATTTGACCCTTTGGAAAAAATATGTTCTCCTCTGTACAAAGCTGCGAGTCTGCCCATAAGTACTAGGCACTTATCGTTCAAGGATAATTAGTCTCACCTTTCACCCTTATATCTATTCACGCCAGTACTCTTGCACGACCAGTTTGTTCATCTAAGTCAGACACCCCAGAATCACTTCTTCAGCCTGGTCTCCTGCTGGAATGATGCTTTCATGTCTGTGCTGCCTGCCTGCCTGTCCAATTGCCTTACCGTTTCAGAGCAGTTGAATAATTTCAGATGACTGAGGAGTGGGAGTCTCAAAGGGATTAGAGCTGAAGCTCCAGGAGTGCCTCCAAGCACTGAATGACCGTCGTGGACTCTCCTGACATCACAATGAGATAAAACCAAGGTATGCATCATGTCCCACCTTGCTGACAGGACAATAGGCTGTCCCCAGAGAGGTCCCCCTAGAGAGCCAGGACCACATGCTGGCACCTTAGGTCCTTTGGAGAATCTGAGCAAAGATAACTTTGAGTCTACATTTGATCTGGTTTTATCCTGACCAGCACCTCAGATTGCATGGACAAAATTCTGTTTGCTCCAGAAAGCTGCTGGAGAGGGATGCATTTGTCCCTCAGCTGGAGTTACAGAGAACCGGGCTGTAGTTGCTACTTTTGGCCTTCTTGCTTTTCTCAGGAAGTCATTATACATTATACAAGTAATTAACTACACTGCGAGAGCCGGGTGATCCCTTATTTTTTGCTGCCTTTTGCTTACTGGGTAGGGTGTTGACAGTTCTTGGAGCAAGAGACCTACACACGGAGTGTAAATCTAAACCAAAAGCTCTGGTTTAAGTTCAGATTTGAGGAAATTTCAGATTGTGGTCCAAAATCTTGGTCTTTGAGCCACTCTGTAGTCTATACATTTCACAGCACAGGGGAATAAGACTTCTTTTGCCATAATCCTTTCATACATGAAGAAGTGGGAAATTCATTCCCAGGTCCTTTTGAAAGCCCACTCTGTGCTCAACACGCCACTTAGCACCTCGAAAGGCAGCGATAACACTGGAAAATTGCCAGTCACACTTTGAGAAGGGCATCACCTACTGAACAACTTCAAGGTGACCATGGCTTACTGGAGTGGACGAGAACCCGTCCTCACAGGCAGCCAAATGCCATTCTCAGATTGCATGCTATGATCGCCATCAACAGGAATGCAGAGACATCCCCAGACCTTTCAATGACACTGTGAAAAGCAGAAATATATCACGTTTATTTTACACCATTTAACCATCTTGCTCACCAGCTAATTAAATTGTGTACGTAACATAGCGGGAACTGACTGCCAAAAGGAGAAGTGGGTTCAAAACGCAAACAGATCAGTTCATAGAGGACTGCTTCAGCAGTGTCTGCATCTGGTCTCGCTAAGCTGGTGACTGCTGCAAACTGGGAGCATGTACCACGTGAAGGAGCATCTCGTTTCCTACTCCCTGGTCTAAACAGCCACTCCTGGCCATTACCAGGCACAGGCAGACGGACTTTTTGTGCTCTGTCTCTAGGGATATCCTTACATGCACTGAAGTGAGCCCCAATGGATGTTGTGTTTTTCTGATGAGATCATGACTTCTTACCAAAAATACATAAGTAAATAAATAAATCAAAGAAAAATCTGAATTTAAGGTTCACTTTTACCATAGGTAGTGAGAGGACTGTTCTGCAAACTGTCATCTGAACTCTCTCCAGTGAAAATAATATTTTCCAAGTTTGTTTTTGTATTTTACCTACATGTCATAGCCAAGATGCCTCTGGGTATGTCAAAAAATGAATTAAAATTTCAATAATTTATTAATAAACTGAACACAGGAGAGACAAAAATCTTCAGTCACTTGCACATTTCTTCAACTGAATTGAAGCAAAAAAAGGACTACATTCTTAAGTTAGTTTCCAGAAAAATGTTATTTCATTCTTCTTTTTTCTAAGGAGAATTGTAGGAATATGCGGGTTATTTAGGATTTTCTTGCCTTTATCATTCAATTTATTTAGCTATCAGTGTTACTTAAATACAATTTGTTCTTCTTTAAAAATAAACCTATTTACATTATATTTAAAATCTTGACTTTGTTATGTGACACTTAAGCAATCGATTCCCATAACTTAAATAAAAGGCAAATAATAATCAGGCAGCACATGCTGCTTCTGAAGTCTTAAGAAAGTAAAAGAACAGACTTCGGGGAAGTCACTCACTGTCTGAGCACCTGGACCAAGAATTTGCTGAAGTGATAAACCAGCTTGTGACAGCTGCAACTTGTTCTGCAGGTGCAGAAAGCACTTCTTCTTCCTCTTGGTTCCATCAGTTTGGTTCAGTCAGTGCTAAGACACCACTTGAGAGTTAGAAAAAAACAACAACAAAAGCAGACCAAGTTTCCCTCTCTAGACCAGGAACAAAAACTATGCATACGATTTCACCCACTAGTTCAAAGCTGAAGGACAAGATAGCCTGAAATAATCTGTCCAGCTCTGTTTCTAAAGATGTTTCTCCTATTGTTTAATATGTCAAATAGTTTTAAAATATAGATTAGTTTTGACATACTTCTTCTTGAAATATCTAGCATATTTGGTTAACAGCAGGCAGCTTAATATTGTGGTCTTCTAAATTTATTGTATTCTGAGTCCATGCTCATGCAATTTGATACAAATTACTAGCAAAATCTCATTAATAAAAATGACTTTGTTTCACACCATAATTGATAACATTATAATTTGAATATATATATGGTTAACTATGCTATGGCTTCAATGAGTGTATATTATATATCCTCATAATTTCTAAAACCAACCCAAATTTAGTGTAAAATCCATTTTAGTAGCAAATCAATATATTTTAGTCACTATGAAACAGTAACTTCAACTTTTCCTTTGGAAAATATCTAAATTATACAGAGCAAACCAAAATTTAAAAGGATTATTTAAATTAAAGTTATTTACTTGCTGGTTTAATTCACGATTGTGACCGGCACTTTAGCTCATTCTGTCTTACATGTAAACATTAATAATGACATCCTTTTAGCTCATAAACGAGGCCCAGTTTCCAGAGGAATCAATAAATAAATAAGATGAGATTTATTTTAAAAAAGTCAAAATGAGCTCAAAACTGTTGTGTCTTCCTTTCTATCTCTGGCTATGAAAGAAATCTCTCTCAGAAATTAATTTATGCTAATACTGGAAAATATATAAAGAATAAAAATTACACAGTTAAGTCTATATTAAAGTTTTAAAAATGAAAATGCTGAAGAAGGGAAAACCAAAGTTCTCAAACGTATCTGGGGAAGGCAGAGACACTGGGGTAAGAAAAAAAAATATCTGCACAGAATTTTATTCAGTTGCACGGTATTGAGACTCATGCAGGAAGAAGAGACGTGGATTTTAAACACAATTCCCCCACCAAAAATCTTTATAAACTAGAAATTCATGCATGAGAATTTAAAGATGCTGTATCTTTTCCTTCTACTTTTCATAAATCTCTTGGCTCTGATCTCAAAAATACTTCTTGCTTCCCTACAACTTGCAGCATTTTTTTTTCACTGCAGCTGCAAAATGTATAGCTCTAAAGTCATTGAGGCGCTGCACTTCGAGGGGGAGGAGGGAATGGGGAAGCTTTTTGCTTTGAAGCCCTGTGCTCCAGAGGATGTCATCCTGGTTGCTCGCCGGCCTATCTCTTAAGCCTGTTAGAGGGTACTAAAAGAGCTGTCAAAACTTCCAATACAGTGCGGCAGCACTTACTCCAAATCCCATGAAAGTAACTGGTCTGGTGTGATAAAATGAGCTAGAAACAAAAATGCTCTTAGTTAAATTGAGCTGAGGTTGGTGACGCTTCGTGTTGGCCCCTTTCCAGACCACAAACATACCGCCCTTTCCTGCAAGTGCTGTTGATTATAAAGAGGCCTCTTGAATTACCTAGTCTGATCTTCTGGTTTATCAATGCCCAGATCCTTCTACAGGGAGCCCAAAATTTCAGCAGGACCAAAACTGCATTGTCCTCCTTGGGAGAGGCTGCAGCCGGTGCCTCGGGTGGAAGACAGAGGAAAGTCACATGCTGCTGGTGGGGACTCCTGAAATGACACCTTCCCTCATGACTGCATGATTCAAAAGACCACTTCTAGCTTCTCAGGCTTGAACATTGTCTGGATATCATTGTATCATTTTCATCAATCTCCTCGTCTCTGCTAGCATCACATGCACATTGTGGTCACCAGCGTGCTAGGTGGTCCCTACAGCACTCAGGAAATGCAGAGAAGCACGTGTAGCAGACAGATAATGACTCCGGGTTAGAAATAAAATACAGCAACAAGAACAAGCAGCATCTAGCAGCAAGATGGGAAAATCCATCACAGGGGAAAAGACATGCAGTGTATAGGTTAAAAAGGTAAAGTATTTCCTCTCACTAATATATACTCAGAATTACCCAGCTGGAATGCAGGAGCAGAAGTGCACGGCCAACTGCAAGCATTTACAAGGCAAAGGGTGCAGCCCCAAAAGTTGCCCCAAATATCATAGCAAGCCAGAGGTACCTGCAGCACAACTGACTTTGGATTTTATTTCATTTATTTATTTATTTATTGCAGGCCTTCTGGGATATATTTACACAAAGATCAAGTTTAGTTCATGTTTTGCTTCCTTTCTCTGCTCAAAACTCACAACTGCAACGACAGGAGAAAATCAGATGCTTCACTGCATACTTTGTAAATGCAAGTTTTAACTCTGGTTTACATAGCTAGCATTAAAAAAAAAAAAAAAAAAAAAGGCTTCCTTTGCTCCTCACACCCTCACACCTCCCCACCTCCCCATGGCCACTTCCAGATTAGATAACAATATATTACATTAACAAGAGGCTGACTGAAAGGTAAGATGAAGATGCAGCACTCCCTGGGCTCCCTGTGTGGATAATACAGAGCTCACCACTGCGATGTGGCCAGGGCATTTGAGAATTCAAAGCCTCAGTTTCCCATGGAATCACCTTAAGGGACTGGAACAAAATGCTCCAGTTTTCAGGATTTAGGGTTTAGGCTTTAAGATTAAGTCACAAGCATTGACATTACCACCCAACCTCACTCATCATTAGTGTCAGAGGAGAGCAGAAGTCCTTGGAAAGCCACGGTGGAATCACCACCAGCCTCCTCAAGTAGCACGTAGACCTTCCTCAGCCCACATTAAAAAACAGATGCAATGATACGATCTCCGTGAGGTTCGTGTAGTACCTTGCTGCTTTCCCCCACTTAAATGTTTATTCATGCCTACGCTTTAAGCAGTAGACATTTGTCACAGACTTCCACTGAGATCAGCAGGGAGCTGGGGACACTTAGAGATGTGGCAGGCTGCACCACAGCACAGTGGGGCTTTGGGTCATAAAGTGAAATCAAATCAGCTAATTAATGAGGCACTTTTTTGTCTTTCATGGAAATTTAGGAAGCACCTTAGCTTTCTGCGAAGCTGGAAGTGTGTTCATAAAATGGACAGTGCTGGTCCCCTCATATTAAACAGCACATTGGCTGTAAAACAGAGAAATCAATGCATCTTCCACCTTTTTATAGGGGAAGCAGAAGGCTCTTAAAAGTGTAGTTAGAGTTGCTGTGGGGTGGGGAGGGGGCGGTTTTACCACTGATGTCATTGCCAACATAAGCCTTTTATGGTCCTGACCTAATAGTTGTCTCTCAGCTTCAAAATCAACAAAGAGTGCAGAAAAAAGCCTGCTTCCTCCTTGGGAAATGGTGCACATTCAGGGAGGAAGCTGTCTTCCTGTTTTCTCCATAATTGCAGCTTTGCATGGTTTTAGCAAGTTCCACAACTTTAAGCCTCTTCCATATGGAACATGTTCCTCTGAACATCTGGCTCCTTTTTTATTGCAGTGATAAAACAGATTTATTTTCTACAAACCATATAAAATATTACTTTCTCGGTGCATGATCTACTGTGCCTTTAAAAGTAAAAATATACAAAGAGATCAATAGTCTCACATGTTTTTGTTTTACTAGTGACAAAATTCTAAAGACAACTTGGGGATTAATTCTGAAAGTAGAAAGGAAGAAAGTCTGGACACCTACACTCTATTATCTCCATGTTTCTTGATGCAAACCAATGATACAAACACATATCTAAAATTAAATATATATCCAGCCAAAGTGCATTTCTTAGATCCAGGTCAGATACAATCGTGTATCTCCTGTACTGGTTCTTAGCCTACACATATCTCCTAATAACTATCACTGCAAGGGAACAAAATCCTTTAATTAGTTTAGAAGTCATCTTTCTAATTTGCCTGGATGATATTAGAAAGGAATGGCTCATGCCAAGAAATTCAGAGGGCTATACAGTAACAAAGAGAAGAACATTCGTTTATTATCTAATGGCAGTCTGGCTGCAATGTCAAATTTCAGTGGGCAGGGCACTCAAGCAATAAACCAGGAAAAAAGCCATTATAAATCAACAGATCTTGTTGGCTTCCCATTCCATTAGCTGTTATTTTTAGATGTACCGCATGCACGGCTAAGCAACAGTGCGGCAGAGTGCTCTTCCAGAAGTTTTCATCTTTTTCCTTCCCCACTATTTCACCTGCTGCAGCCTGAAATGACACAAGAGTTTACTGCATGCAACAAGCCTAAAAATGAACTATAAACAACATTGTGAAAGACCTGGCCAAGACCAGCTACAGGGATGTATTCCAACAGTGGGTTCTCGAGAGGAGTGGAAAAAAATAAATGAGTCATTTTCTAGATGCTTTGACAAATCCTGAACCAAGCAAAGCCTGCCTTGGTGCATCCAAAAGATGGTGCTGCCTGCAGCCTTGCACTGATGCCATTTCCAGACCTTGGCTGCCCACAAAGCCCCTTGGTTCCTGTAGGAAGGGACCTCAGCCTTTGCTAGGAGAAACATTGTTGTTGTTGTTGTTGTTGTTGTTTGTTTGTTTGTTTGTTTGTTTTTCAAATTAAGATTTTTTTCTGCCTGATGTTGTTCTTGAAGGGTGGCAGGGGTAGCTGGGAGCTCCTGCATGTTCTTTCATGCAAGAGCTTGAGAGTGCAAGAGCTTGGTGCACTCCAGCACCGAGACCAACTATGGAAAAAGTTGTTAGGGTTAGGTGGAGAAAGAGTTTTAAAATGCTGAGGAAAAGGAGGGTCAAGAAATGTGAAAAGGCTTCCTAAGGCATGCCCAGTGTGTGAGCAGTGATGTTTGGAGGATCTTACATGAAGCCCAGCACCTGATCACCACAGCCTACCTCAGGATAGTTAACCAAAGGGCTGTCCTGGCCATGCCTGACCAGCTCCTGTGGTCAGGAGTAGCGGGGCTGAGGTGTCCCTCACCAGCAGGACAACACCTGGATGGAACAGATGGAGCCACCATGGTCCAGGTATCTCCATGTCAATGTCCTGTCCAGGTCCATCCACACTGGCATCCACCACCCTCTAGCACAGAGCTGGCTGCAACGCGTTGATGACAGAGCACACAGCTCCCTACTGAAATGAAGGTTGCATCCTTGAACCTGCAAGGGCCAAATTTGCATCTTGTGGATCTACAGTCAAAGCCAAATCTAGGCCACATAGACTAGAGGCTGACTGGAAGCTGAAGGGAAATCAACCACTGTCTGCTGTTGCTTAACCCGAGACAAGAGTAGCTGTAATCCTCGGCCAGCTGAGGAAGGGCTGGGTGGCACCCCTTCTGTCACCACGGCCGACATGAGGCCTGCCCCCACTTCACAAGAAAGTTGGTGCATTTTTAGGACCTGGTGGCAGCACGGCCACAAGTAACAGGTGCTCCTCAGGCCTGCCTGCTCTCACTGCCCTACTGAACAGAAGGGGCAGGGTAAAGATTTGGCTTGGCTCCTTCTCTGTCACTTGCTCATAAAGGATCCCTGATGACAAAATACAGGACAGAGTCCTGCCTGGAGGGGTCACAGTCTCCCTCGTGTTCCTGAGCATCAATGAACTCACAGCCTACCTTAATGTAAAGAAGTTTGCTTGAGAATACTCTTTTTCATTTGTGTGTGTGTCTAATAATGCCTGTGTTATGCAGCAGGATAATATGAAAAGTAATTCACTCGAAGTAAATAACACCTCTTGCTGCTTAAAACGGCGTTTCCTACCTCCTGCACACAACTAGCTTTCTTGCAAAATGAATGTGCATACTTGCATGAAAGACTTACTAAAAACCATCAGGCACCCTCTTACTAAATACACCCATTTTTAAAACTACCTCAAATTTACTTAATTTCCAAGTACATTCCAGGAAGCTGCCGGTGGAAAATAACCAGACACAGAGAGACGTCATTACAAAGTTTACACGTATATTTGTCACAAGCACTTTAGATATCAATGCTACTTTGTCAAACGTGCACCCTACCCTCTGATAAAGGTTAACGCAGGATACCCTGAAAAAAACACCTCTCTAAAACTGAATCAACAATGCTTAAAGCTATGTTTCTATGTGAAATAAGCAAATGAGTAAAGCCAAGCATAAAGTTACTCTCTGAAATATAATATCCTATAATTTGTTTGAATCTGGTCCCAGGCCACCAAAGGACAGAAATGTGCATAGGAAAGGCTGTCTTCAGAGGAAAAGGAATCTCATAATTGGAAGTTTGCAGGAACAGGCTATACAGGTAGCTGATTCAGAAATTGATGATCCTGCTTTGAGGTAAGACAGGAGAAGTTGGAGTTGGGCCTCTTGAGGTCCCTTCCAATCCCAATCTTCTCTGATTGTAGGTAAGCAGCTCGATTTAGGCTGATAAAACCCACATGCCACAGCTCAAGTTAAGCATATGCTTAAGTGTTTTGCCAGCTTAGTGCAGAAATGCAAAGCAGATGCAGTATTGCTCACGGCTTTAGTATATGCACTCTGTTTTTCTAACATGCAAACTCTTACACAGCAGGAAGAAGGCACAAGATAAATCAAGCACGGTAGCTGCTGCTGGGAGAGTAGCTTCCTTGTGCCTGCTGTCCCTCGCTGAAGAGACAACAGGTAGAGAGAGATTTCCATCTTTTGCACAGGGCTTAAAGCTTTCTTGCAGAGTTAGAAACCTTCCCTGTGATCATATAGGAATCACCCAGGTTGATGTGTGTTTCAGTTTTGACCATATGATTCTAAACCATCAGCTGCACTGGAGAGGACAAAAGCAGGAACGGAAGCAAGATATTAGCACCCATGTTCCTGACCCACACTCAAAGGCAGATGTGCACGCTCCATTTAGTTAACAAGTACAAAATTAACTCCTGAATCTCCCCTTCTCAAACCTGTGAATTTCCTGAAATCACAGGATTTGTTTCGTACCTGACATGAAGCTTAGATCCCAAGAAAAAAAACAAGTACTCTTTTTCCTCTCCTTTGTCTTCAAAGCCCAGCACTGCCTTGAGTCCCAGAGTAGTTTATGCATCTCAGAAGCAAAACTATATGTCATCCCAAGCAGAAACCTAAGAAGAAATGACTCAGTTTGGTGCTCAGTGAGCCAAGTCATTGCTAGCTGCAACTGCAAAAGACCTAACCTAGTAGATGAAAAGTGGTCCTCCTAAAGATTAAAAGCATTATAATTAAAAAAAAAAAAAAAAACAAAAAAAAAAAAAAAAAACAGAACAACAAAGGGATAGCTACCATTTTGTGTGTGGTTATCTCACTTTAGGTGAGGCATATCCTAATAACAAGGGACGAGGTTGGTGGCATTTCCAGTTCTGTCCAATTTGCACAGGGTGTCTGTGCACAGGTCTTCTAGTTTCTCAATGCCTCATTTTGCAATTGGGCAAACTTGCTCTTACAGAGGGGTGTCACACCGATTAACTCATTAACAGTAGTAGAGAGCTTTGTATTTCTTGGATAAAATGACCTGGGGAAGTGGCAGCATACGTTTACCATGTCTGAGTAATGAAGTCAACAGTCCTCAGCTGGTGTCAATGGCAGGGTATGCTTGTGTATGTAGAGCATCTGTTATATAAACTGGATCTCAGAAGCCTGTGGAGTCAGATGCTATAAATCACTTGACTGTATTTGAGATGTCTATTTTAATCTGTCTTCGGTGAAATGCAGTTAAGAAACTCAGTTTAGAATGCTGGATCCTGATTCTTTTCTGCAAATGCAAAGGGAAAGCCAAGTGCCTGGGAAATGAAGCCTTTCCCTTCACTAGTGCTTCATGTCTCCATAGCACCAGCAACAGGGAACCGGGTCTTAAAACCAAGAGAAATGTCTGCCCAAGATCCTGGTTTCTGAATGTCTGGAAGAGTTTGGAAGGACCACATGAGCAAAAGCCCAGCCAGTGAGACATCAAATTGACCATGTAACCAAAAGGTAGTAGAAGCCGCTTAGTAACTGAACAGAAGAGGTCCATGATGGCCATCCATGACCTGCCACAGACTCTCCCTGCCCCAGGACATACACACCCCTGTTCTGTCTACAAAACAGATCTTGGAGGTGGAGAAAGGCCAGTGTCCCCTCAGTGGAGGTGGATGGAGGTGGATGATACAGGCCTCCCTGTGTCACTGGGAAAGGCTGGAGTCAGCTTTGAGGCCTTGTGCTCAAAGAACCCTTGAGAGGTCTATAGAAAAGGTGGCAATGATGAAGTTTGTGTTAAACTTTGCTTTTCCTTTTCCCATAGCTGAACAGCCCTTCAGGCTATGTTAACATCTAGCATGTGATTCAACCTCCATGCCCCAGACGTACAGTCCCTTGGTAAGCAGGGAGAGAAGCATCTACCGAGGGCAATTCAACCCGTCCAAGGGTGAGTGGCCAGGACAGATGCTTTCTGAAAGCATCCGTCTCTTTCTGCAGACTGTATAGTCTAGATAATCAGCTGAGACTAAAGGCCCAAGTTTCTAATTGCTAAAATATAGGGAATTCTTCTTCCCAGAGATGCTGAGGGGAAATAGGTCTCTACTGAAGTTCACTGAGTTGCAATGGGCCAGGGTTGCTTTCATTCCCATCTGGTGCTCCACACATCGATACAGAAGTAACTCCTCAAGTACAGAGGGCTCTGACTCAAGTTGAGAAAGATACATTCTGTGCTGCAGTGAGCAGGCCTTACAACCAACTGTAGTTTTACCAACTTTTTTCCCTAGCAGATCAAAGGTTTTTATTCAAAGTGCTGAATCCCTCCTCAACTTTGCTGTTTTGGCAAGAAAAAATATGCCTTAAAAAAAAAAAAAAAAAAAAAAAAACACTCCAGGATTTTATGAATGTAGGCAAGTAAAAGTGTATTAAAAATAAAGCCTGAAGTCTGGAGGGCAGACTAAGTGCAACATGGTGAAAAGTTTTGTTTTGTTTTGTTTTGTTTTTCCCTCCATCATTTTACTAGCTAATCTTCCTGGGAACAGACTGATATTTACTCATCCCATGAGAGAGTAGAGTTGTCAGGAATCCAAATGATACGAAGGGATGAGGTTTAAGGCACTCCACCATTAGTCATCAAATGGAGAGAAGTGGCACAGCTCTTTGGTGATGGACTGTGTTTTTCTCCTCATGTAGTTTCTATCTGGATTTCTCCACATTAAATAGAGAAATGTTATGATTTGACTGTGGGGAAAACAAATGACAAGCTCACAGAATCATCTTGCATCACCAAAGCCTATGGAAAGTCTGTGACTATCATGGTTCTACTCCACCAAACAAAATGACAATGTTATATTAGAAAAATAATACATGGAAAAGGTCAAACACCACATTTTCTGTACTAGCTTCTCATAGCTTTCTCATGGTTCCCAGCACTGCTCCGTGCTGCACCATGAAGGCTCACTAATGTGGATTTTCACTACGCTAGACACCATTGCTCTGTACTCCTCACCAAAGAGAGGAGGCGCTGTGACTTTTTCCACCTCCATATAAGCCATGCTCTCCTCTCTCTTCATTTGGTTGTCATGTATGCTAACCGGCTGTTTATTCTCTAGTGTTCACCAACAACAACACAGCACACACCACGCCCAAACTATTACACTCTTCTAGCTTCCCAAGTAGGGTCTGAATACACATTCACATTGCTTACTGGGAATGGTGAGATGTGCCAGTTGAAAGTTTGGGAGAGCTTGAGTTGTCAAGACAGAAACCAGTCTTGGGACATTCAAACAGGTGATCACAACAGTACGGACAATCATGTCCTACTTCTCTGGGACAAGATTGTGCCACCATTTTTATGGGGCTGTGTCTCTGGCTCTCTGCACCCCATTTGAAAATGAAGGATCACAGCCATTCTGCCCCTATGGCATGGAGTTAGGATGATACCTTTGTGATGGAAATAATGACAGTAAGAAAGATCAATACAGGTATTATCTTACTAAATGCTGCATTCTTCCAACACGTCTCTGATTTATTCTATCCAATAAGTCAACACAGGCTGCTACACATCCTACGGTCTTGGCCACAGAGCCGCAAAGCACTGACAGCATGCAGGCCTTCGGAAACAGCTCAAACAAAAGTAAGGACATGCCCTGACATGGTGCTTTATATCTGAGTATCTCAAAGTATTTGATACCCTTATCCTGGATGTATAGAGCCTTGTTCCATAAATCACCCCAGGGGAAGTCAAGTAACATGCTGCACACCATGAACGGGTAACTCAGAGTTTGGGTATGCTCTAACATGCACACAGCACACTGAGGTGGGCAAATACAACTCTACTTGCAGATAGGAAAAGACAATGTTTGGTCGGACTGATTGCTCCCAGGACTCCAGTGAATGAATTGCCTAGGTCTCCATTGAGTAAAGAAGCAGCTCAGACACTACACTGATGTGTCTACAATCTGGATTCCTACCACACGTGTCAGCTGAGCCATGGTAACTCACTTTGCACATACTGGAAGCCTGCAGCAAGGTAATTTGTCCTACTTCAGCCTGTAATTAAGTGGGGTTGAAATAAGTTTAAGTACTTTATGTTGGCCCCAGGCTAAGAGTGTGCATGCACATGGAGAACTCTGCACCTCAGCTAAGGTGTAGTGGCTTCGGTCACGGTAGTTTGGGCCTAAATCTGACCACAGAAGAAACATCTTTCCAACTGGATACAAGTGGAACCTGCCATGCATAATGGGTAAAGTTTTTGCCTAAGTGTTATGGAAAATAAATGGGATTCACATTCGTACATTTTTTATTCACCAAGATTTATCCTGGTTATTACCATTTCACTGCCTTCCACAGAATTATTATTAATTCACTATAGCATATGTCAGAGAAAAATCAGGACTGCTGTCTTCCCCTGATAGTTCTCAGCTACTAAATCATTGGGTTTTAAACTCAGAAAGGTAAGAGGCAGAGAAAATAACCTCTCTGTGAAGAATAATCTTCTTGAGGATACCCATATTTCATAATCCTATTGTATTTGTAAGTGAACCTTCAGTAAATCAACTTAAAGCACCCATTTACATCATGAATGCAGTCCCATCTGAGAGACAGAGGTCTGTACAGAACCTGTGACAACTCAGGCAGCTCAATCAGTCTTAGCACTGCTCTTGTTACATGTATATATGCTGTTCTTCCATACGTCTTTGGTAAAGTTAAAGAATGTTTTTGGACATGCATATATGGCTGTGCGAAGTGAGGCGACTCCAAACGGAGTGGATAGCAGCCAGCTCTAGCATAGAACTATGCTTCAGCTAACGCGTCCTGCTGATCTGCTGACAGCATGGAGGAAATAAACAGGAGGTGAAAAGGAGAAGACCCACAGAGCAAGGAGGTGTTAGAGAAGGAATCCAACCTCTGAGACTGTGCTTGCACTTGCAATGAGCCCCTACTCCATCCTCCATCCACACAAACCACCTGGACAGAGCACACCAGGTCCTGCAGACCTGTGTTTGTGTAGTGCTCTTGGAGAGGCTGATGGGAATGCTGCAGGACATGCAGCATATGGATATGCAGAATACAAGAATATGTGCAGGAAAGGCAGCATGCTACTTTGCCATAGCACAGCTGGGGAGACCCAGCTAGGGACTGAGCTCACTACCAGCCCTGTATTCTAATCCCACCTTAAGCCAGCCAGGATATATAGTGTCTCCTCAACTGTTTGACTGCTTTTCAAGAAGCCCAAAGCCCTATCATCGCTTCCGGAAGGTCAATTCTGTAGCTTCCAGCCAAGAGGGCTGACATACAGACAGAAGTTGCACTGCTTCAGCTAAGGAGGTAGCACAGATAATCAATCCATGCACTAAGGAGGGGTCATAACATGGCAAGTTTGTTAAGCAAGGGCGTACATGCCAGCAGACAGTCAGTATCACTTCATAACCTGCTCACATGAGAAATGGCTGAAGGTTGGGGAATGTTTAGCATGGGGCAGCCCACTCACTCAGAGCTAAAGTAGTTTAATGGACCCTGGGAAATGGCTCGCCATGAATTAAACTAGGCTAAGCTCCACACACAAAATCAATCCAAGTGTTTTTTTTTGGGGGGGAGACAAAGCGGAAAAATCTCCCAGGACCCTGAAAATCACAAGGCCTATCCCACTCCCAACTCAAGCTACAGCTGTCTTCCCACATTCGTGCACACACTGACAGCCAGATCCTTGAGGCAGGTGATGGAGAGGAGGCCCATGCCAAGCTCAGCATGGGGGCCTGGTGGGGTGGTCACCTTGTTAACCTCACACAGGAAAGGCAACTCAGAAAGCGTGGCTACCAAAGTTACACAGAGCTCATGAGACCACACTGCAGTGTGACCGTCTTCTTCTTGGCACCCTTGATAGCATTGCAGACCATGGTGCCCAAACCCATCCTCTGCACCCTACAGTCACTCCAGGGACACATTTCACATCGCTGTGCCATGGAGGACAACAAAGAGCTGCTAACACAGAGCACGCTGTGGTGGTGCTTGGCACTGCCTTCCCCAACATCTGTATCTTCTTTACTTCTACTTGTCAAGGCAGCCAGCTCAGTCTCACAGTCACAACATCACACACGTCAGGTATCGAGTTATCCTTAAAGTCTTCTGTCATGGCCACCACTTGTCCAACCACGCAACATGGAGTCCATGTGGACATCAACACGTGCTCAGAGCAGGTTTTCTCTGCACAGTGTGGCTTTCACACAGCTGTGGAGAATGAAATTCTGTGGTCCCTTGCAGGTAAGCAATGCTATTCCAAAACAAAAACACCAAACCAAATGAAACCAAAAGTTTTTTACTTTTTTTACCTAAGTAAACCCCAAACTGGAAACTCGTATTGTCATTTAAAAAAGTGCTGACTGCTTCCCAGGCAGGTACCAAAAACGTTTACCCTCTGGTATCACAGAATCACAGAATAGTCTAGGTTGGAAGAGACCTCCAAGATCACCGAGTCCAACCTCTGACTAACACTAACAAGTCCTCCACTAAACCATATCCCTAAGCTCTACATCTAAACGCCTTTTCAAGACCTCCAGGGATGGTGACTCAACCACTTCCCTGGGCAGCCTATTCCAGTGACTAACAACCCGTTCAGTAAAGAAGTTCTTCCTAATATCCAACCTAAAGCTCCCCCGGCACAACTTTAACCCATTCCCCCTTGTCCTGTCACCAGGCACGTGGGAGAATAGACCAACCCCCACCTCACTACAGCCTCCCTTCAGGTACCTGTAGAGTGCAATAAGGTCACCCCTGAGCCTCCTCTTCTCCAGGCTAAACAGTTCCAGCTCCCTCAGCCGCTCCTCGTAAGACTTGTTCTCCAGGCCCCTCACCAGCTTTGTTGCCCTTCTCTGGACTCGCTCGAGCACCTCCATGTCCTTCTTGTAGCGAGGGGCCGATAGCGAGGGGCTCTGGTAAATCAGATCATCCTGATTGCCAAGTACCACAGCCCAGCATGAATCCATTCTCAAGGTCAGCTCCTTTCCTTCAGCACTTTCCTGCTTGGGGCAGATACAGCACCGCCTTACAGTCCTTCAAACTCTCCTGACAGGCCCCTAAAATTTCAGAGCAATCCGAAACGCAGAGCAAAGGCAACACTTCACCACACCGGCATCTGGCTTGCGAGCACTGTGCTGAATAGGGCAGAGCCAGCAAGCTGTGACGCCGTGATGGTGACGCTGCTGGTCACAGCATGGCCACGCCACCAGCTCTGGTCACAGGCCAGCAATCCTGGCCACACAGGAAGCCCATGCCCAGCTGCAGAGGTGACATCCCTCGGAGCAGGCTGCGGGGACACGCGGGCTCCCATGGCCCAGCGCTGCCACTGCTGGTCACTGCGAGCGGCCGGAGGCAGCTGGCATTGTGAGGGCTGTCAGCGCTGCAGCCGGTGCCAGGGCCTCTCGTTTTGATTTACGTTTCCTACATCCTTTCTGAGAAACCTCAATTGTCTGTTTAATCCCTGAGCACTGGAGCAAAAGCATTCAGCCGTGGAACCCAGTATAGCAGGCGCAAATTTGATACCCATTAAAGTTGAGGAGTTACCAGGCACAAAAACCCATATGGGGACAGTATAATCCCTGGTGTAATCCCATTCATTTTAGCGTCCCAGTGATGAATCTGACACGGCAATTGAGATTTCCATCTCATTCCAGCTTCCCACATCCACCTAGCATGTTCACTAGAAACAAACTCAGCATACGTTTATACAAGTGTGGCAGAATTAGGTTTATTCTGCTGATGTCTTCGTATGCATGTACCAGTCACGAGCAAGAACACCACAGCTTACCTCCCTCTGTACGATATTCTCCATAGCAAATAGATCTTACAATCAGACTGTGATGAGGGCTGGGTTTAGGGGCAGGCAAAAAGGGCAACAGCATGAAATGCCATGCTGCAGCAGGATCCCATTAGGCTCGGTGAAGGAGCAACACGTGTCAGCCTTGGTGCAGGAGTCGAGCCCTGCTCTGCGAAGAGCAGAGACGTGCTTGCTGCGAGGGACACAGAAGGTCCAGAGATGGCATCACTGCCCTGGCGGTCTGTAATATGCTTACCACTGGGCGCAGCTGAGCCCACGTCTCTCTTGTGAAGTTTTATTGTCCAGATCACGAATTACACATCAGGATGCATGAAAGTTACAAGCATTATACCCTCACTTTATAGTCCTGGCACTAATGTATGCATTTGGGTTTAAAGCACTTTCTTGCAAGTCAAAACCCGGCCCTGCTAAGAATTGGTGTAATTCAATACTTCCTTTGAAAACCTCCCATAGGAAGATTAGAACAATCTCAGTGATTACACTCTATCTGGGGTTCACAGATGCCAGTAATCTATGGAAATTGTGAACTCAAAGGATTTATGTCTAAATGTGATTTAAAATCCACTACCAAATCTCCATCATAGCGTTGTGGCACGTGTATGGTTTTATTTTTTTTTTTTTTTTATGATTTCTTCCTCCCTCCTCTTTCTCTCCTGTTCTCTCCCTCTCTATACAGACTGAATTTCCACCTGAATTTCCAAAGGGCTGCAATTCCTGCCTCGAGGATGACCCTGCAGCGTGCCTCCCGGGTGCTCCCGCTGCCCGTGGCGCACGCCGTCCTCCACAGTAGTCCCAGCACTTGCCCCAGACAGAGGCTCTCTGCTCCGCAGCCTGTCTGCAGCCGTGTCCGTGATGAAAGGCAGCTGCGGACGGCTCTGGTTTGTTCCGTTTAAAGGTCTATCATGGGCTCCCACATGAATGGGAATGCAAAGAAAAGTCACAAATCAAACCTGAACCATGCAGTCCACTTAGGCAAACGCTATTTGTGCCACATGTTCTGCAGGTTTGTTTCATCAGAATAGTAAATTGGCCTAAAATTAGGGCCAGATTTTTGAAGGCAGCACCAAAGACGTGTCCTCTGAGCACGCATGCATGTGAACTCCTGAAGGGACGGGTCTCTCCCAAGCTGCATCTGCAAAGGGGAAATGGATGCACATATACAGGACATGGGGACGGGCACATCTGTGAACAGGGAACTGCTCAGTGCCTCTTTTTGGGACTCTGACCTGGACATCAGCTCTTCCCCATGTGGAAGCGCTTTTTGCTTCTGAACGTTGGAGCACATGCAGAGCCTCAAATATTTAGGTGGACGCACATCCACAAATCTCCAGGATAAGCTTCTCAATTACAGGGTTTTCAAACAACAACAACAATAACCTTGTCTTCCAGGCCTGTTCAAATAAACTGCTGCAGATTAAAGGCCTGAGTTTTTGTCAAGTTTAAACAAATACACAGAGCACCAGAGCTCTGCAGTATCGCATGGCTGTGACAGCCGGCTCCCAGCAGCTACCAAGGCTCACCGGTGGGATTTCTTGCCTGTGAGCTCCCCTCTCCCAAGCTCGGAAGATGCAGATCCTGCGGGCCCTTAATCCAAACCAGGGTTTTGGTTTTACAGCTCTGGAACAAGGAGGTTTTGCTTACCCCCAAACCTGGCTTCAATTTTATCTCATTTCCATAAATAGCACTAGGAACCTTTGGCAATGTTTTGCCACATTTTCCAGTGCAGGACAAGCAAAGACTCAAGGCCAAGGCTATATAAGGGTATCTGAACGGAGTTTCTGCTGCCTTTTCACACCTAAGAGCCTCTCAAGTCTCCTACCCAGGTGTTTTGTCCTCCTCTGCTTTTCAGTCCGTATTTTCGAGCTGTCGTTCCCTTGCGTTTCACCTCATTTCCTCCCAGTTTCCACCTCCCTTTTGTCACTTAATCACGCGGGCCTGTGTAGCCTCTCATTTGCTTGTGGTAAATCTGGCATCTTTATTAAATCCAGACTGCTCCACTCTGGGGGCACATTTACAGGTAAATCTCCGTATAGGCAGCCACCTCTGACTCAATAGTACATTTAATCCTGCAGCTGTCAAGCGGAAGGTGATCAATCATCCACCTCTGATCAAATAAATCCTGCCTCCCTCGGTTCAGTGGCGGTGCTCCTCCCGCGTTACCCGGCGGTGCTGCGGCAGCCACGGGACCTTCTCAGGGCTCCTGGAGCAGCTCCCTCTTCAGCAACATCCAAACTCCCGCTTGTTTGCTTTGTGCTCAATCAGGGCCTAAAGAATGCGATTTTTTTAATTTTTTGCTTCCTGGGGCTGGAAGAAGGAAAACAAAAGCAACAACAACAAAAAAAAGCGAGCTTTGATCAAAATCCTGCTGCGGAGCTAGGAAAGGGTTACAGGCAGCCTGTCTGCCCGGCCAGGCAGTGAATCAGTAGGGCTGGCCGGGCAGCCCCTGCCTGCACACAAAGCCCCATTGAAGCGGGGCAGGAGCAGGGCAGAGCGGTGCACAGGGCGGCTGTAACTCCACAAGCCCGCTCCTTTCAGCGCAACGAGCTAGCAAGGCCACTGGCAGCTCCCGGCGAGTTCGCAGGCTCCGCGAGCCAACTGCTCTCTATTTGTTCCTTTTTCTTAAAACAACAACGCACACAGGGAAAATAAATACCAAAAGCCCCTGGTATGCGTGTAGCATTAAGCTGCAAGAGCCACTGCTTCAGTCCAAGGGTTTTAAAATCTACGGTTTCTTCCACCACGCTGATTTGGCCTTGTTGCACCTGCAAAGTATTTTCTATTCCGGCATCCTTCTTAAACACAGATGTACATGCTGCGCCGGGAGCCTTCTGAAGTGCTCCGTGTTGACTTAACTCTTTCCCTCTGGACCCCAGTGACTTCAATGAGATCGCTTACACCAGGGCTGAATGCTTTGAAAGCCCCCGCTCTCAGGTGTCCAACTCCTGTGCCTAAATTTCAGCTACCCCTTGACTTACCTGGACTTCAGCGTGGCTGCTCATTACCTACAAAAGTCAGGCCACTTGTTTTGAAGTGCTCAGATATAGATTCAGGCCTTAGATGCTCAAAAGCTACGGCTAAATTTAAATATCTGGATCTGTACCACTGGCAAAGTGCTTTTATTTTTGGAAGCACTGAGCCCCGGCAGTTCCCATTAATTTTAGTGCGAGCTGCTGGGAGCTCCGAGTCTTGGAAACCTCTTCTGGGGAAGCCGTACTAACATTAGGCTCCTGTTTTCAGCAGCGTTGTCTTGAAAAGAAATGACAGAAAAATCAGGTGGAAGGAAAATGTTTGTTTAGCCTTCCTATTTAACAACATCATCCCGTGAGCAATGGAGCTGGTAAACTCTGGTGTCGGAGGGCTGGATGTCCAGGGTCCTCAAAACCCCACCGCCTACCAGCAGCCCGCTCAGCTCCCTCCCGTGCTCCCAGCCTGTTTGCTGGGACAAACTGCAGCGGCCAGAGCTGGCATGCTGGCTGGGCAGTTGTCTACTGCTGTTGAAAACTATGTGACAGCTGCCTTTCCTCCACTGCCAGTCTGATTTCCACCTCCTTCCTCTAACCAGGCTGATTTTCATGGAAAATGTGGGATCTTACGTGCTGCAGACCTTTACACCTCCATCAAAACTGATTGAAGATTTGCACATAAGTTATAACAGACAAGAAACATGACTAGATAAGATTTGTTTCCTTAGGAACCCAAGCTATTGGGGAAAACGAATCAGATACTTGTGGATATCTGAAAAAATCAGGCTAGAGAATCGAGTTATAACCCTCTCATCCTTACCCCCCACCCCCAAATCTACAAGATGAAGCCAAAAAAACTTCAAAGGCCATGAGACCTAAAGGCAATTAGGATTTTAAATGCAGGCACAGACCTGAAAAAAAGAACACAATAGACAATATGTGGCATTTTCTTCCATCTTAACCTATCCCCGTGTGAGGCAGGAGAGCAGCAGTGTGGGTAGCTCCTCTAGCTGGGAAGCACACAGCTCACATGAAGCGTACGATTCGAGTCAGTGTTACGTTCAGGTAAATCCCCAAACAACACAAAGAAGAAAATCAATAATTCATGCCAAGCCTAGGATCCCTGCCTCGTGTGCCGCAGAAGCTGCAAAGCGTTCAGTGCAGGGGGAAGAAATGGCATAGCAGGAGTTTTAGCAGATGACATTTGCCATGCTTTTAAAACAGTTATAAATACAACCCCAAAAGCCATACATTCCGTCTGTGTTCACAGCTGAAGGCAACACCAGTAAGCCAGTATCCTCTCCCTTCAGATAGGTAAAAATGTCAAGGGAGAACACAAGCATGTTCTAGAAAGTAAGAAAGTGAGGAAGAGAAATCCATGGCAAAAGCAGCTCAAGCATTTCTTTAAAAGGATGTTTCTAAAATGAAGCCTGCCAGAGCAGTGGAACTAGTATGGAAAAATGTAGGAAATAACCCATCTCGGGATGGGAAGAAGAGCTGCCAGGCTGAATCAGTGGCCTTGTACTGGCTGCTCTTTGAATAGTGATCACTCTGGTTGTGGTCTCCAGGATCAGTTTTTGGAACAGACACCCCAACGTGCAAGAAGGGAGATTTATTCTCCTCCCCCTTTTATCTTCCACATAAGAATAAACTGTTGCTATAAAATTTTGCCACTACATCTTCCGAGCAAGATATAAACAGAAGTTGTATACGCCAGACATAGCGGCTCAGCTGCCCTCGCTGGCAGGAAATAGCATTAACAGCTTTGGCTGTAGATAGCATTGCGATACGCAGTTAGTATATCTCGGGGGACAGCGGTGCCAAGATATTCAGAGGGGGAACACAACACGAGTCCTAGGATGGGCTGGGAGAACATGCAGGAGTTTCATCAACTCCATACCTGGCTCCTCAATTTATTTATTTATTTTTTCCTATAAGAATTGAGAGGAAAATCCCCAAATGCCAGTTTTGCAAAGCAGCAATCTCACTGTCTTTCATGTGATGCTTCTGAAACGTGCTGCTGTGGCTGCCAGGGGGTGGCTGACCTGCTGCTGGCTGTCCCTATGCCCTGGATAGTGCCTGCTGCTGTGGTGTTCCTTCACCTCCTGCTCACCAGGTGGGACAGCCTCCCAGGCGTCAAGGCTTGCCCAAACCTTTCATTCCGCCTAACTAGTTGGTAGGATGCAGCAAAGGGAGCTTGGCTCTGCTGGCTCCCAATAGCCAAAGGTCCCTTGTCACCCAAAAGGGACCCATCTTCCCCATCTGCAGGAAGCCAGCAAACCCTCCATGCAGCACAGAAGCCTTTCCTTCTCTTCTCTTGTATTTGTAGTCAAGGAATCCAGTGCTCAAAGAGATATCAATCAAGGAATCCAGTGCTAAAACTGATAAGGAAACCACAGCAGATCTACATCCTCAGTTTCAGTAGCTGGCCACACGTTAACCCCTCTTTAGGTTAACAAATGTCACTCAAAACAAGTGGCAAGAACACATTTTTTTTCCCTGCTCTCCAGGATGTGGTGGTGGGGAACACGATTCGGCTGGGAGTCCTACCCCATTGAGTTTTCATACTGGCCTGTGTTTGTTCAGTTTGATGTCAGCATGGGCTGTGCTGTGGCTGTGTGATCTCATGTGATCCACTGGATTACTGAGATCTGTTCAAAGAAGATAACCGAAGGAACAGACACCAGAAAAAAACTCTAACTATGGCTATGGACTAAGCTAAATTCTGGGTACTGAAGTCTCACGAAGTGATAAAAGGGCTGCATGGCAATAATAAACGGTGCTGAATTTAGAGTGTGAACCAAAGATTTTGTCTCATTCAGGTTTTGTAGCCTGTCCTCAAAAATGCTTAATGCAGGGTTAACAAAGAGCACTGTGATACAGACCAATCCTTTCTCTAGCTGAGGGCCTGCATCCTGCCATCATGATTCATTCCTTATTCATAGGGAAAAAAAAAAAAAAAAAAAAAAAAAAAAAAAAAAAAAA